>NC_135404.1:4080316-4380316 GCF_051989625.1 Stigmatopora argus
CACGGTTTTCCAGCAAAACTTATAATAAATATATAACAATAAAAAAAGGTAGTGCCACTTTAATATTGGCTAATGAATTGGCCAATCCAGTTGTCACAGAGTATACACAAAGGTAGAATTAAAACAGACAAAAAGAAAGACATACCAACAAATGCAGAATAAATACATGAATAAATAGTATATCTATGGCATTATTTAATATAAACAGATATTTTTGTAGGCCACAAAAACATGTTGGATTACCATATTGAGTGTGGTGGCACGCAAGAGTGATTTAGCAGGAAGAGGATTAAACAAACGAAAACAACAGTTTTAAAGTGACATTAGATGTAACTACTCTATACACTAGTTTAAAAATGTACTCAATTTTATCACAATAGAATATACCTATTCATTCTCAACAGACCTGTAAGATTCTTACTTGTAAGGCATTAAATGAAAAACAATAAAATAATCATCTTTTTACAAATAAACAATGCAACCATACATTTTTAGCCAAGCTGTCCATATCTATCATTGGGAGGAAGGACAAATTCAAAAGGACTGTAGAACTAGAAGCCTTTCCATCATGGTCCAATCCTATTAATAGGAATTCAGGCACCCTCGTGTTTTATCTGTCAAGCAGCACACACAACTGTGGCAGTAGGTTTCCTTAGTTTTGAGTTATCAGCTACGTAAAACCTTCGTTTCCCCTTCCTTGTACTGACAGCTTGGTTCTGCAAGATCCTGAAGCTTGTTCGCAAGCCACTTATTATTATTTTTTTGCAAGGTCAAGGTCGCTCCAGAGCCACACACTTCCTCCAAGACTCCAAGAGATATTTTATAACTTTAAAACATACATTTTATAATTACTTGAAATCATGTTTCTCCTCATGTCTATAATAGTGTGTACACAATTTCCAAATCCACGAAAACATATGACAGGGCTGCAGTTTGGCTCATGCCATTATGCCACAATCATGTTATTAATAGAAGAAACCAGATTGTTTGGATATCATATCCCCATGATAATTAAATCCAAATGTTTTGAAATGAAAGCTTATCCAGAACATGACTGCTGGCTGCATTACAGATGAATTGATTCAGTACATGTAAATAAATACATGGATAAGAGGGTTTGTACATGACTGAAAGCAAACACTAACCTTATTTTTCAGTAAACCCATTGAGGCTAGTTATCATGTTGTTATGAAAGCAGCGTCATGACTCAACCAACATAGACAATCGGATGAATACTCTACCCTTGCAGCTGGATAATGTTGCCACCAAGCACAACAAATGGCATCATGTGTTCAAGTTCCTGACAAGTGTGTGTATAAATGAGAGATAATGTTAGTGAGACAAACAGAAAACGTAACAACTGATTCAGATGTCCACTTAGCAACATTGTTTCTTGACCAGCTTTTCCATAAACAACTGGATTGATTGATTTTAAATTAACACCATTGTACTATCAAAAGTTCACTCACAGATGTTGAGGTTTTTTCATTCATAGTAATCATCCAAACAAGACAAGTATGTTTCTTTGGCAACCTTCCCCCTCTTCATATTGTAATATAAAAACTCAATGAATTTGCATTATTCAGATTTGAGAGGGTTGTAGAAGACAGAAAAGCACAAATGGGTTAAATGAAATACAACACAATTTAATTTATTTTTTGAAAAAAAAAAACATAAGAAGGCCAACTTCAGAGTTTGACTAACCTTCGTGAATTTAAATCTTTGCTTTTGGGGAAGGCAAATATTCCATAGAACATAATTATGGCAATGAACAATCAATTTGCCAATTTTAATTAAATATATGTCAACTATTTATCTGTACATTATAAAAATTCAATAAATGCATCACCTCCGAGAAATAAATCATCGGTCTTGCACATCTCCACTGAGTCACACCAAGCAAGTATGTAATTCAGCTAAATTCATTTTCATGTCAGAACAATGGAGATCATGTTCACATTTCTTTTCCATTTTAACTTTGTCAAGAAATTTTATGACTCACAAAAATGACTTTAACCACATTGTTCAATTTCCATCCCTCTTTTTATTGCTACGTAAAGTGCAGTTGTCTCTGTATTATATAAACCACATTTACAATTAAGCAACAAAAGTCATGGACTGTTCTGTTTTTGATTTGAAATGTATGATGATCGCTTATAAGGGTTTTAGATTTAACCCAACGTTTCATTTAGCTCACTGGCTTGTGTACTACAAGTGAAATTGGTAAGAAATTGGAAGCATGTGTTTTTTGCTTGTTTCATTAAGTTTTGAGCTGGCACACTTTCAACTATAATATTGTGTTACATGTTTGCATTGTGTTTCATTCTTATGCCACAAACTAATCTTATGACCTGCTGTGAAAGGCAGGCGGCCATAGTGGAATTGGTTCGTGTGGGCAAACATGAAAGGAATCAATATGAAGCCTGATCCCGATCAGTGTGTACCTGTGTTCTAATATCCAAGCATATGTCTAAACAAGAAGCAGATGACAGATTGTTAGTGTAACCCCATTTGATTAAATCAGGTAAAAGAGCCAGGTATCATTTTTTTGATCTGAACATGAAGGTGGACAGTTTGGAGGTAACGTTACTAGATACCTTATTATGAGTCATCCACCACATGGCAGAAAAGATGGAGTAAAGAGTAGATATAGTGACCTAATGATGTTGTAATTTACCATAGAGCAAGTCACTTCTAAAAATAACAGTCAGTTCGGACTGAAATAGCAGCTCTATTTCTGTTTGCTGTTTCTGTTGGAAGCCACTGGTGCACTCTCTCCAGGGGATGAGGAGGTAGAAGGGGGTGCATGCTCGCAATAGAGAGCAGGAAGAAGAAAGAGAATGCAATGTTTTGTTTTTCATTCTTTTCTCTCCCCCTTAAAAGAGGCGGGGATAGCTTGGAAAAATGAAGGGAACTTTTTCCATTCCTACAAAACACACAAAGTCTTGTAACTATGTACCCTTTAGTCAGAAATTGGTCAGGACAAACATTTTTTACAATGCTTGTCCCTTGATTTAAGATAGCTAGCAAGCTATCATTGCTTTTCCAGTATTTCAGTCTCTCCACACAAAAAAATGGACTGTAATTATCGGATTTCTCATCTCATTTTCTGAACCGCTTCAAACTCATTAGGGTCGCGGGGGGTGCTGGAGCCTGTCCCAGCTGACTCTGGGCCAGAGGCGGAGGACACCCTGAATCGGTGGCCAGCTCCATACAATACTGTATCCAATAATATCACATTTTATTTCAGATCTAACCACTAGATAGGTATTTGTTACTTTGTGAGCATGGGAGGTGAATTAGAACAATAAAAAAACATGTTTTTACCAATGTAATATCCTACTTTAGGTGTTTTTATTTCAGAGGGTGGGAACTGATTAATTTGTATTTATAGTTATTTTCTATGGGAAAATTTTATTTGAGATACGAGTAAATTGACATATTTACACGATCTTTTGGTCGCCCGGAAGGTAAGTGATAATTACCATTTTAATCGTTGCTCAAATTCCCTAAATACAAACTGCAAATTACTATTTAGTCATACTTAATGCCCTAGTAATTATTAGGCTAAAGAAAAGCTCCAAATTTCCCGGACTTTTATTGTTTTTATGTTGGAGAACTTGCTAAGACCCTGACGGACGTACCTTCCTAAGGGGACAACTCATGTACATACAAACTCTTATACACTCACACGTCGGCTCAGTGAAACTGCTCATGGCCATTGTTGGCTTTTATAGCGTATACCGTGTTGTTTTACCTTGTTTTGTCGCCGGTCTTTTGGTCGTCGGACTTTTGGTCACCGGTCTTTTGGTCGCCCGTTGTCGCGGTTGGGGCGACCAAAAGACTGCGACCAAAAGACCGGCGACCAAAAGACCGGCGACCAATCGACCGCACACGGTCTATGGTACTGTATTTTCACACCTATAAAACGCACAGTCAACAGTAAAAATCCACAACTGACACCCAGCACACATACAAGCAGGGTATTAAAGAAAAAAATGTGGTTTGATTTCTGCTCATCTCCTGGTCTCTCGTTTCAGATAAAGTGAGATGTTTAGGAGACACAAAAGGAAAGACAGCTGGTCAGATGTGACTACTCAAATGTATTATTATTTATTTAAAAATGACCATGATTGTTGATGAGTGAGTTGTTACCTGCTGTGCTTTAGGGTGAATATATGAAAAATAAACCAACTTTGATGCATTACTATTCAGAGGGAAAAAAATGCAAGCTGTTTTTAGATCTGGGTAAAATAAAGATAATGACTATTTCCAGTAAAATTGTTCATGAATGTAACAATAAACTATGTGCATGGGTAGATGGTGCACAACTATAATAGGAAATATCATAACCAACAGACCACCTATGGTGTTGTCCCGGCATTTCTTCCTCATCTACTGTCACGGTCAAATAAATACACTGCGATAAACTTCAAATTTTAGAGGCTCATGAATATCATTTGTTTTACTTTATTATAGGTTTTTACAGCGCCTAAAATCACAGAAACTTGCCATGTGTAGCTACTTTCTGGCTCATGTATCCTTGCTTTTTTTAAGGCCACAGAACAGGAATATTATATGTAAATTTCTATTTATAATCAAAGTGTAACTTGGATTGCAATAGCAAATTATTTTTGATGCTACCATTTCAGTTAAGATAGAACTAATGATCACTCTTCTGGGGCCTTTGCGACTGTACAGTCTAACTATGTGTAACTATGCCTTTCCTGTACCTGCATTCTCACCCTCTTGCTACTGTCACAATGAAATTTCCCAAATACGGGATGAATAAAGTTATCCAATCCAATCCAATCTACTGCCCATTTGATGTCACAGCAACTTCAAAGCTCCTTTGTCTATTATGCACATTCCTATTCATATGTTTTGTCGCCGGTCTTTTGGTCGTCGATGTTTTGGTTGCCTGTCTTTTGGTCGCCCATTGTCGCGGTCCGGGCGACCAAAAGACCGGCGACCAAAAGACGGCGACCAAAAGACCGGCGACCAATTGACCGCACACGAGTGTTTAAGATCAATATGTCGATAAATGAGCATCTTACTACAGCTCATTCATGTCAAGCAAGCTAGCCAGTTCATCATTTAAGATGAAAGATGCAGTCGAACTTTGCGGAGAGCTAGATGCGCTCATCAAAAGGGCCTGATATGATTCACAATCCATAGGTTACGAACCCCTTCCATTACACCTGTTGTTGAGCAACGCAAATTGTGGTCAATGTCGCAGGAATTCAGATTTGGGCTTTATACGAAAGTGGGTTGGCCCGTTCAGATCATCATGAAATACATAATCTATTTTGAGACATATAAAAGCACTAAAGATCTGTTTTGAGTGACTTTAAGTTGCGGTCTGAACATAACCATAGTATTTTTTCTGGCGCACTTACATGTGTTTACAAAAAAAAAAAATCTCTGAATGACGTGTGTGGGGGTGCAAAACAACAGAGCTCAAATCTGTAGCGTCTTTTACATTGACATCTTGTTAAATTGTTGAGTAAAACATAATAATAAGGCCATGATATGGCCACCGCTCCTTTTTCAGAGGAACTTAGTAACGAAGCGGGAGATCACCCTGGTGAAGTGTATGTTTACACAGCTGTTGCAACTCTATACATTGCAATGATTATGTGTGGTTATGTTTGTGCGACAGCAACAATTGCTTTAGGCAAAAGGAAACTAAGGCAAGGCTTCACATTATGCTTACACTTTGGCAAGATAATGCTTTGCTATGCATCTACTGCTACCTCAGAAGATGCAAAATTTTCTGCTTGACTTGAACACCACATCTCACATTGTTCTTACACACTGCATGTAAACAGTATTTAAAAGTCAAAAAACGTTCCACTCCCTTTGTAAAGTGTATAAAAACAAAAAAATAATGTTGATTAGTTTGATAAAATGGACCCATTACCTTGGATCCTACAATATTTGACTGCTGCAGCTCTAATCTTCATGGAAAAATACTGCAAAAAATATATATGCATGTGAAATCAAGATTCCAATATGAACTAATCTAATGCATACTCTAGAATTTTGGGTTAGGACACGACTTTAAACCTTTTCAGTAGTCCATAGCATTGTTTTTTTTAACTTAAAACATTTTCTGAGCTTTTTGTCTCAAATAGCCCTCAAATGTCCAGTTGCACAGTCATTGTAGACCTTCTTTATGATGAAAAACAAAGAATAAAGAATGTAGTTGTGTTAAGCACACTCACAAAACCCAAGGGTTGAATTCAAAGTATATGTATTTATGTTTTGAGAGATGTTTGAATTAGTGGCACTATGAAAAAAAGTGACTTATAAAGTGGAAAATACTCTATGTATCAATCAATCATATTGTGTTGTTGCAAAGTTAATGTATTGAAAACAGCTATCCAGATCAGACAATGGTAAAATGTACGTATTGCTCTTTTAAATGTGATCCGTTGGTGATGTCACCACGAATGATATCTGACTCAACTCCAAACATGAACAGGGTTGAGAGATTAAAGTACTATGAACCACCTACTGTAAACCAGGTACATGATGTAATAACTCTCAAAAGTATCAGGCCTGGGTCTAAACACGTGAAATTCCAGAGCCAATTGGAAACAGATTTGACCTGACAAGTGTAATAGTAGCATGTTGTTTGAAGACCAGAAATGAACTTGGTCAGTTACCTGAAGGATCTTGTCATTGTTATGATTTTAGTCATCCATATTATCCTCAAATGCTGCATAATGTAGGTAGTGATGATTTGAAAAGATGTAGACGAGCCTCAAACTACACCAAGTTGGCAACATAAAAAGATAAACCTTTGTAGTCACCGATGTTTTATTCCAACCAGTTGTTTCTAATTAGTTGCTCCTCCCAGGATCAACTCAGAAGATACACACCTCCTCAACATCTCTTGTTTCAACAACCGTCCTTTTCTTGTTGGACTGACTGGAACCTTAATCTTTTGCTAGTGACTTTGTTTGCTCCTAGACCTACACTGACTACTAAAGGTTATTGTGTGAGGTGAAGGCTGTCAAAAGTCCAATTGCAGGTCTGCTGAGTGTCTTTACTCTGTATATGAAAATTATCAGCTC
The DNA here is from genome assembly GCF_051989625.1 of Stigmatopora argus. Lineage (NCBI taxonomy): Eukaryota > Metazoa > Chordata > Actinopteri > Syngnathiformes > Syngnathidae > Stigmatopora > Stigmatopora argus. Next base: position 4,087,399 of record NC_135404.1, read on the forward strand.
ACATGTATAATTAAACAGGACCACAGTGTCCGGAATTACAATTCTTATCTCATCTCAAGGGCTGCGATTCAAAAGTTGTCAATTACAATTCATCGTCCACACTCCTCTGTTCAAAATGCTAGCTTTTCCATCGAGAAGTTGAGGATATTCTCAGATGTGTGAGCCGGAAGGAGACAAATGTTTGTAGAAATAACACATCATAACATAATTATGTAATATTTAGGTGACAATACCATCATTTAAATTTTAATTGGGATTTAATTCAAGTAAATAAAATAGTTTGACAAATGTCAACAATTGTAATCGTGAACATCGATGACCTATAACCATAGACTGTAAAAAAGAAATCATTGGTGACGTCAAACATTCGCTCTCTATTTCTCATTGTTTACAGCAGTGGCATGCTATCTATCCGTATTTGTGAAGCCCATATACGGGATATTTGAGTGGTGCAGGACAGATCTGAAAAGCATCTAATGGTTGTGATCATCACTGCCTCACAAAACTACACCGTGTTCAACTCTAAATTCAGATGTTTAATGGACAACAACTGAAACACAACAGCTTGCTTCAGGTTGTCTGTGAGAAATTGTGAACACACAAAAAAGTCCCTTTACAATTAGACAGCAGGACTGAAATCTTTTCATTCATTCATTTTCTGAACCGCATTATCCTCACCAGGGTCTCAGGGGGTTCTGGTGCCTATCCCAGCTGACTTCCAGGTACAAGGTAGGGGACACCCCGAATGGGTGGCCAGCCAATCGGAGGACGCGATGAGACACAACCATTTCTGCTCGTACTCATACCTAGGGACAATTTAGAGTGTCCAACCAGCCTACCATGGATGTCATTGGGAGGAAACCAGAGTATCCGGAGGAAACCCACGCAGGCCCAGGGAGAAATGCAAACTCCACACAGGTGGACCGACCTGAATTTGAACCCAGGCCTCCATAACTGTTAGGCCGACGCGCTAACCACTCATCCACAAGGCTGCCCGGACTAAAATCTGTGGTGCAAAAAGAAAAAGCTGCAGCCACCGAAGACAGACGGGCAAATAAATCAGCAGCCTGCTCTTCAAAAGCTGCATCAGCACTGCAAATACTCCCCATTTTCAGTAATAGGCTTTACAGCAAACTGCTCTTGAGGTTAGATGAAAACTTAAAATCCAGAAGTCTCTTTCTGTCTAGGCGGCCCGGTGTGGAGTGGTTAGTGTGTTGGCTGCATAGTTCTGGGGTCGAGGGTTCAATTCCAGGTGGGTCCTCACTGTGTGCAGTTTGCATGTTTTCCCCGGGCTTGCGTGGGTTTTTTTCTGGTTACTTCGGTTTCCTCCCACACCCCAAAAACATGCAGGGTAGGGTGGCTGAACACTAAATTGGCCCGAGGTATGAGCGTGAGCATTAATGGTTGTCCTTCTCCTTGTGCCCAACGATTGGCTGGCTATGATTTCATGGTTTCCCCCGCATGGTGCACATAGTTGGATTGGGTAGGCTCCAGTATGCTCGTGAACCTTGTGAGGATAAACAGTTCATAATATAAATAAATGAATATATCTTTCTGTCTGATTTCTTACCAGTTTAGTGTTCAACTGTTTTGGTTTCTTGACAACTGTATTGTAAAGAGAAGTTAATGAATGTTTTGAAGTTTATAACTTGCTCCACTCATCTGGAAAAAAAAATGAAAGCACAACAAAAAAAACATTGATAACATACATAGAAAAATAAAAACTTCCTCATCCATTTTAAGAATCATCTAAACATTATAAAGGTTGTATCTTAGAGGAAAAAACATAATTATTGTTTCATTCCTTTAATCTGTTGACAAGGAATTGGTGGTCTTAAGTAGACACCTCAAAAAAATCATTTTATATGTACTATGTATTTCTTTGTTCATGTAGGATCTTTTGTTTTTTCGTCTATCTACAGAGAGGTTTTGGGAGTGTCAACAGATACTGTACTATAGTGTCATTTCTTTTTGCTGTTTTTTTATTTTATCTACGCCCACACCTGGTATCTTTTTTAAAATTTACTTTCTGAATACTCAGACACTTCTGCTGGAAGGGTTACAGACTGAACAAGAGTGTGGAAAAGTGTATTTTGTTTTGCTGTCCTGTTTCAGTAAGTCATTTTCAAAGGACAATTGGTGAGTTCTCGGTCCTTTGCTTTTCTTATATTTTAATCTAATTCAAAAACTAAAAATAGAGAAATAGAAAATAGAGTACTACATAATGATGGTCAAAACAGGACTTAAATATTTATTTGTTTTCATACAAAAACTTCAAATGACTAATACATTTATAATTTACCCAGAGGTCTAAAAGATTCAATTTGAATTGTCCATCATTCCAAACTGCATGTCCATCAGTACCTTGACATTCCCAGTAGGTCCTATTTGTCTTTTTCTGCAGTACAGCAATAAGGACTCTTTAACACATTTGCCCTTGAATTAGAAAAACAACTTTGCAATACTTCCCCAAAATTTCAGTTCAATCTCTATTCAGATTCTTAAGTTAGCTTCCAAAGCCCACAGTTGTGAATCTTAAACTCTGGGCCTTTGAAGTCAGTATCACAATGCATAGTTGAGTGAAATATCTTTATCCTTTTCAACCATACTTTGATCACCACAAAGGAGTGAAATAGAAAACTACTTGAACTGAAATTGGACCAGTCAACCAGAGGACGTGAATTTTGCAATCTTTTATGAATGACAGAACACAATATTATTTCACTGTTATTTATATTTTTTCGTTGTTATTCCAGATTGTTCCACTTTGTGAAACTCAAGTAGTACAAAAAAGCTGCCAAAAATGTATGGTATTGTAATGTTGGTGTCAGCTATTTTAGAGAGACAAGATAAATGGCAGAACACCTATGGTAGTTGTTTTGTCAGATATGGTTGTTGTATTGTCAGATAGTGGAATCTAATGGTGTGGTTGACAGCCAGTCCCAATGAAACTTTACTTATACGACAGGTCACAAAATAATGCCTAAATTGTCACCTTTTGCCGCTTAAATTTTGTTTTTTACGTTGAGATGTCGTGAAATAACTCAGTTTTTCCATTGGCTAGAATGACCATATCTAGAAAAACCCTCAGCTCACCCAGCCCAAAGCTAAATATAAGCTTTGATAAGCTTTTCAGGATTTGCCAAACACATACCTGTCAATTTATGTTTTTCGCATATTTTATAGTTTTTTTTAATCATTTCAAATTGTGTTTTACCCCTTTCGGCTCTAATCCGAATTGTCTCGGTCACTGATAGCAGACGAAAACGTCATCGCCGACTGCTAATAGTATTGTCGTGCTTTAAGCATGATATGCGCACCCCTTTCACCCGTCTGCCTTTCACTATATAAATATAGCGCGTCAGAAAGCCATCCACTTTGGAGAAAATTTTAGACTTTTACGTGCGCCCTATGTGAGTAAATATGTGCCGCATTGACTTTGAAGTTTTTTGTATCGCTTAATAAGGGGAATTGCAATCATTAATAAGGGGAGCAAATGGAGGTTGACAGTATGCAACATGAGATTAATGGGTCAAACAAAACAACAAAATAATACACTAATTTGTTTTGATTTCTGGCAGCTCTCAACTATCATTTTTTATCATTTACCTATTTGAGCGACAGTAGTTTGACAGACAGATCAGCTCATGGGAAAAATGGCTTTGAAGCACGTTGGAGGGCATTAAGAGCTTTAAGTGACGCCTCAAGGCAGGCTCATGGTATACCCTGAAAGAGAAAGGCTAATATTTTACAGTCAGCTTGGTATTTACCAGAAGCTTGTATCCTTCACCTTAGATCAAGACACAAAGTATAATAACATTCTGAGGATGAGCAATGAAGCAGCTTCTCGTCTCTCTTCCGAGGATAAGGCTCACTTACTTATCAGCGAGAGGTTCAGTCATTGGCCAAAAGGACTACAAAGAAGCAGAGCAAACTCACTCCAAAACAACATTTGGACATTGAAGATTGTGGAAGCCTAGCGTGACGCTTAATTGTGGCATGTGGAAAGTGACACTCTAGACTCTCTGCATTTGAACTGCAATGTACGTAATGCATTAGAAATGCCAATAAAATGCAGAAATCTTTATTTATAAAACTTGAGAAGGACGACCATTTGATTGATGAAATTGTTACTGACTGCACTTAATAATGCTCTAAATTTGGACCTGATCTTATATCCCTGTTGTGTGCAGGGAGTTCTGGCCCGTGATTCAGGAATTACCTCAGCTGCTTTTTGCAAGTGTGTGCTTGAACACTGGGCAAGAAGGCCAATGTCATTCAGAATGTTGAATTCAGCACAGCTGTATTTCAACTAATGGTTAAACATGCTCACTTGTGCACGCACAACTTTGTCCTTCTCATTGCTGCAAACTGAATACATTAAAAGTAATTTTGTTAGTAAGGACCTGCTCACACTGGGAGGTATGGAGAGGAGGTTAATGAACCAAGTGGACTGGATTCTTTCAAAGTTTTTCTTTTTTTTACTCTTGCTTGAACTGTGACAGGCAAAGCTGTTGATGAAACATCCATGCAACCATCTATCTGTTTTTTTTCCTTCATCAAGGAGATCAGGGAAGTTATATCAAAAAACTAAAATTACAACCAAGACTTGGCAGTCACAGGCCTGACACTTATTCGTAAGGAAGCCAGATCTTTGCACAAAAAACACACAGGATTAAGTGGATCTGTGAAAATCCTACTACTTTAAGCTTGTCCCGTTAGGGGTCACCACAGCAAAATCAACTTTTTCCACTTCACCCTGTGCTTTCCATCATCTTCCCCTACATCAGCCATTTGCACGTCCTTCACTACAACCATTTGTCTTCATCTAAATCGACCTTTAGCCATGTTCCCTGACAGTTCTACTCTTGACATATTTATAACGGAATAGTCTCTATCTCTCCTCTCGACATTTCCAAACCACCCAAAGTTGGTCTCTCTGACCTTGTCTCTAAAACGTTTAACCTTTACTGCCCCTCTTTTTATCTCGTTTCTACCAGGTATACTTGAAGTCCTTTATCTTCTTTACATCTACTCTCCCCCAGGATCTTCTCATTTACATATGTATTCTGTTTTACTCCTGCTCACCTGCATTCATCTTTTTTTTCCAAACTTGACCTCTACTATTCCAATGTCTCCTAAACATTAATCCTTCAAAATGTGAAAGTAGTAATGTGCGTGAAAAGGCAAAACATTTATTCATCATCCATTCATAGCTAAGAGTAGAAACATATTTCCCTATAACCATAGTTAAGGGAAGAAACATATCGCTATCCTTACCTATTGTTGCAAGCTCTCTGTCATGACTGAAGAAAAAGACAAGCGCTGAGATGTACCGTATTCCATGACGATGGGGTAGACTTCAAAATCTAAAACTTCAAAATGGACGTGGCACCAAATAATGCAGAGCCTTAATTAGAATTAAACATATTTAAATGTCATTGTGTCCACTTGACTCCCAGAAACACTCAAAAGTGTCGTCTAATAGTTATAATCAGACTAAAAACAAAAGCAAATAGTTATTTTTCTCTTTTTTTACGGTGGCAAAACTCACTGCACTCATATCATTATGTTCTAAAAGAATAGTTTGCTTTTCCTATCCAACATTTTGGTAGAATGTCAATTATAGCATTTGATAATGCATAATGCAGTCATTTATTGATGAAATTTTAGACTAACATGGAGCAGATGTATGCATAACAAAATAATATTTACAAGTTTAGTTCTATGAATGAAATCAGACTTATGAATGTGGTAATCAGTTTTAGTTCACATCAGTGGGGTTCAAATGTTCAATTCTGAAATGTACTTTTATTTTTTTTGACAATGTTATCATGTGTATGCTAATTTCTTTCTGTAAACATTATAATGTGTATAGTTGTAGCTTTTATTTGTACTCCTGTGGGGGTTATTCAAGACATACAAATTTAACAGTTTACTTTGGAAAAGAGCAAGATCTGTGCTCATGCATTCCACACATCACATGAATATTTCATTTGAACGCATTCAAAGCAGATTTCAATACTTGTCATGATGTGAGACATGCATGGAACAGAGGAGTCTCAACATGTAGTGCAGCTATGGGATTTTCTAAATTCATTTACATTTTGAATAACATTTTTTTTAAACAAAAAACATTATTTGCACAGCTGAAAAGCCTTCATAAATCATATAACCAGCCGCATGCTGTGTATGTATATATATATATATATATATATATATATATATATATATATATATATATATATCATTGTCAATACAACTGTAGAAGAAAATAATTGTGACATTTTTTTAAGACAGTCATCTACGCTCTCTGACTCGTGTTTGACCACTTGAAAAAATCATAGTTGACAAAATTGTAAAATCCCAATTAAATATGTATCTAAAGGATACTTTACCCCACAAATGATATGCAGCGGGTCCAACAGCCTTGCATGAAGCATTGCTTTCAATGTGCCGCTATCCAAAACAAAACAAACAAAAGAGAAAAAAAATTCAAAGATTGTCCTCAATACCTCAAATCAGTTTGGTCCAGAATCTACCGCAGCCAACATAAATACTACACGGTTGCTTTTAAATCAAGAAGGACGTATTGGGACAGCCAGCCAGAGTCCATAGACTGCAGAAGGGAAAACTAAATTATGATGTCTTTCTCATTTGACTTGTCGTTTCATTACTGAAGAGAAACATTAGAAATCCCCAGATGTTTGAGCCTGCATCTGAAGTAATAGGTATTGTAATATTTTCAAAACTTTGAACAGCATTTATTATTAAATATTATGGTGAACTTAACAGAGCGGTGAGCTTAATCTTATTTATCCATGTTTAATAGACCTGTTAACACATTGACATTTTACAGAATACATACAAATAATACGTTTGTCATTGATTAATGAGAACATGTTCTTAATGTTATGTTTTGTTGTGCAGCAAATCTGCCACTCAACACAAGGAAAAAGTTCAGAGCAAGAAAATGAGTTCAATTGCAGGGAAAGCATTTGGAGATGACCCAGATACGCCTAGATATAAATTTAATTTTACAGATCGTGTTAGTTGTTACTGCGCACACTTTATTTTTATTATTATAATAATTATTTTTTTAGTGCTGGTTGTTGAACCAAACTACATCTTGTTTTGTATGTAGAGTGATATTTCTGTCCTAAACAAAAGAATGGTTGCATAATGTAGGATTACATCTCACAGTTCTCGAATCAAGGGTTCAAACACAGAGGGCTGCAAGCCTGTGTAGAGTTTCCATGTTCTCTTTGTGTCTGAATAATTTTCCGTCCAAATCCCATAACAGAACAGATAAACTTAACTAACTAAGAATTATATATATATATATATATATATATATATATATATATATATATATATATATATATATATATATATATATATATATATATATATATATATGTATACATATATATATATATATATATATATATGTATACACACATATATATATATATATATATATATATATGTATACACATATATATATATATATATATGTATACACACATATATATATATATATGTATACATATATATATATATATATATATATATATATATATATATATATAATTAGATATATCGTACATCGACTCAAGAAATTATTTGGTTCTAGAACTTGTTTCGTAACTTGGATTTTTCGTATGTAGAGCAGTATTTTGTATGTACATTCTCTAATTTGTTCCACGGTCCTCAAAAGAATTACAAACTAAAACTTTTTAAAATGATCAGTGTCCCAATTTATGAAAGGTGGGACAAACACAGAAAAATGAAAGAATGGAAAAAACTGAATAGAAAATGATCAAAGAACTGTTTATTAATGTATTAAAATAAATAACAAACAAGTAATATATACCGTATTTTCTCTCCTATACACTGTATTTGTTGCTAAAAAATATAATGACTGAATCAACGGCTTATATGCGCAGAAATTAGACTTGACATGCACGAAACTGCAAGGTGATGATGAAACACCATAAGGCAAGACAATAGGGCCGATACGGTCATTTATTTCAAAATAGCGAAAAGATAAACTGATAAAACGCTAAACTAAATTTAATTTGGCATCTATGAATGAAATTCAAGAAAAAATAAACCATATCTTGCATAAAACCTGAAAAAACTCACTTACTGTTACCATAGTGAAACGTGCTCTGACTGAGTAGCCTTGATACATGTGTTCGTAGCGTTGACCATGTCAGAACAACTTACCTGACTTATTTTTTGAATTCCTGTACATGTAGGCAATGATTTTGAAGGTTTAGCTGCTTGATTGTGCATTTGTGACAAAAGGCTATTTATTGTCTTGCGCCCAAATAATTTAGATATTTAATGTTTTTCGAGAGACAAAGTTGTGCCACCTTTGGGACAAGTGTGCCCCATTGTGCTGATATTTTTCCTACTAAGCGCAAAGTAGAGAAGGAAATGATTTATCACTCCAAGTAAACTGTAAACAGCCTAATGACATGTGGCAATATAAAATGGAAATTTCAAATAAACATAACTGTCTGTTTGTAGGCACTGCTGGTACAATTGGCCAAACACCGGTTATTTGAGTAATCATTACTAGTCATAACTCAGGACACTGGAGTTGTTAAATAAACAGTATACTTTGGTAAGGCATATACAACAAGGCCCAAATTTACTTTAGTCGTATCAGAGGAATCTGTGAGGTAAAGGACACTCACCAGCTGTGCCAGAAACAGCATCTTTTAATGTCATGGCTTGTCTTTTCATCAACAGTAGGTGCTTTCCCTGAAAACTTCATGATTGTACGCCTTGGTGGCCTGTACGAAGATTTGTAAATGCAATGTGACACAACAAACACGCAAATTGTTTTGAAACATTCAAAACTCACCGGTCTGATTTACATCTGTAATTACAAAAGCTCAACAGAACATATTCTATGACCACTTTGTTCCAGGTATGTTTTACAACCTGGATGTTTATGTTGAAAGGAAATAAAAAAAGGTACCACTTATTTTGACCTTGCAGTGTGAACTTACGCAAGACACTCAAACGTGTAAAATTAAAAAGATTTATTAGATGAAAAAAGAAAAAAAGGATGGGGATCTACCTCACTATTCTTCTAGAAAAGAAAAGTGTGGAAATAGGAATAAAAAAAATCCTCTCCACGTAGGCAGAAGAATAAGAACAACCCCAAATCTCAAGAAATATATTTAGGACAGTGGCAGTTATAAGGTTGGAGTCACAGGATCATTCACTGGAGCCACCAATGCCAAATAAAACAATGACTACACAATCCCTTGTTATTTATTGTTTTACCAATGCTCATTGTTTTTTGGGTATGACAGTCAATAATGTTTTATTGAAAATTTAAACAACACAATTTCATCAAATAAACCACATCCTCTCCGTACGCTTTTAATTCCATTGTACTTCTTGCCCAAAGATAATAATGACATTTTTATTCTGATTCAAGTCAAATTTAAAACTAAACACCCCTGAATTTAATCCCAGCGTCTCCTTATTCCAAATTTTGATATTGCCACTGAGTGAAGTTTGGTTGGTTGCAGTATCCAGGGGATTATTCAGGTTTTACTCAGTTATCATGTTAACTCTTGTGGATTGTAGCCTTCATTTCTCTGTGTTGGGCAAAGTTTGTTGGTAAGTTCTTTGTTCAAATACCATAATGTTTAGATGTTCTTTTCTTCTTCACCCTATCCACTTAGGTGAGGTTATCTCAAAAATGATGTAGGCACTTGCCTGGTATTATCTCTCAAGATTGGCATATTAGTCTGCGGCTGCTTCGCTCTCTGTTGCCTAGGCTATTTGTTACACTTTATTCTATCAAAGTGTTACGATCGCGCCAGGACTTCGTGGCGCGATCGGAGGGATTTGGACCCAGTAGCGGGGAAGCAGGAGGGGACGAGACGAACTGTGCTCATGATAGTAACTTTAATGACTCAAACGCCTTACAAAATAACAAGGACTCACACATCCCCAAACGAAACAAAACCGGAGCATGGAGAACAGTACCTTCGCAGCGATGTATGCAGTATCATGCAGTAACGATCCGACAATGACTACCACTTCCGTGGTGTTTAAATACACACATCAGGAAGTAATCATGAATCACTCGCAGCTGCTCGAACCCAACGGCAAGCCAGGAGGGACAAACGAGCTGCTCCTGACACAAAGTCTGTTAAAGGTCTGCTTGGTAAATGTGGGCCTAAACAGTTTAGTTTAAAATAGGGTTAGGTGTACTCTGCTATTTGCAGGTGAAATTGACATTTTCTTAAGGCCTACTTTCTTTGGCCTGGACAAAAATACTTTTTGGTCTGGATTCTTAAGGTGAACTTGCTTTTACACGTTACAATTTTTGCAAGCGACCGAGGATTTGACAACAAACCTACTCATGTGCAAACATTGTTCAAATCAATGGACAAAACGATCTGTGTGAAGTAAAATATTACAGTAAACAATCACGGCGGTCCAATATGCTGCACTTATGCTCATTACCATAGGGTTCACCCAGCTATCCGCGTTTGCGGGACATATGAGGAATCAGAGTGTATTGATGCAAAGTGGATTATACGTTGGCGTCTGCCCAAATATCTAGAAGACATTCCATCCCCTCATAACTCCATGTCAAACCAAGTCTCATGTTCGCGAACCAAACAACATTTCCTCTAATCCATTGCTTTGTTGTTAAATTGTCGAGTTCATCTTGTGGAGCTCGAAGTTTGAATGCAGACCCCTATAATAATATGGTATTAAGTTCTTCATATAGACTTAATTTTGTTGCTGAACAGTGTAAAATACCAGAATCCCACCAGGGTATTTTCTAATAAAAGCAGAAATGGAAAGAATAATGTTTAATTATCAGTAACAACATGGGTAAAACAATGTTAATGGGGTGCAGTATGTGTGATATACGGTTATATAATTTTGGTTCATACAATACTTTTTTACAGAATTCATGCCATGCAGTGAAAATATCAAATTCTGCATAAAACATGTTATCATCATTTACAGTATGTAAATGTAATTCTCTCTGACCCAAAAGCTAGTTCTACCCAAGATCCATTTTCATAGAATTTTGGTCTTCAGCATATTTATTTTGGACCTTCACAAAGTTTCTGAAGCATGAAAATTACCAATCAAGTAACATCTAGTGTTGCTTCAACAAAACTGCATGGCTAAGACCAAGACTTCCACACCGTCCACCACCACAAACCACAGTCCCCCAAAATCAAAAGCTCATTTACACCCTTCCCCCTGCTGGTAAACAAAGGAGGTATATTTTGAACCCCTATTAAAGACCACACAATTCTGAAATCATTAGACTTGGCAATTGCAGCTGCTTATAAAAGCCAGATAATACAGCATTGGCTTACACCTGACATTTATGTTTTTTGATCTGCTTTTTCATTCGCCCACAAGAAATAACTGGTCATACATATCTTTTTGTTCAAGATTACATTATTATTATTATTTTTATTATTATTACTATTATTATTAGAGTCTTGATTAGAGAAGTGCCATCTCAGGCAGTCACGTGAAAGCTATATGTTTATTTAAAAGCTAGTATATAACAATACTACACACTGAGAGTTTGACCTCTCCCCCCTTGTATTTTCACTAACATGTTCCTAGGTAATCCATACCAAAACAAATGTGTTCATGATTCTATGATTTTTGCCAAAAGACAAGTTTTATTCAATTTAAACAATCCATTTTAGAAGAGTCACATGTCTCAAACTGTGCACAACATAAACAGCTACAGAGGTGGCAAATGGCGTTGGTCTCTGTGGGTGTGAAACAACATGAAATGCTATTCAGAAATCAAAAAGTGGATTTTAAATAACAATTGTCAATGGCCCAGGAGTTAGATTTCAACTGAAATTTGCCAAAGTACTCAGTTCCTGACTTTGCAGGCCATTTGTTGGTTAGGCACTTCTGCCAGGAATGACTTGGCACATGTTGCATGATAGTTTTCAAATCTTAGACAACTGGTGACAGAGGGGTACTTTGTGTGCGAGATGAAACTGGACGCGAAATAAATCACATATTCTCTGTCCGCTTGCGGTCTCTGTGGTGGTAGTGTTTTCCAGCAATTGATGTCTGGTTACTGAAGTCACCTATTTTACTTAACCGAAAAGTTGGCTCTGTGTTAGGTTAATAAGCATTATTGAAAGAGCCAGTTTGCCTTGGCATCTCTTGGAACATGAAAACAAGTAACAAGTAACCATAATGACTGAGTTGGTAATTTGTTGTACTGGAGCCCCCTCCTGTGGTGACCGACAGTGCCTTCTTTGTGGCTGAGTTAGAATAAAACCACTCCCTATCAATGTAAATAGAAATAAATTAAGAAGAAGAAAAAATACTCTTTAGCTGCATAGTATTCAAACATGATTAAATATATTACGGTATTTGATATCTTTTGAAATGAAATGAAATGTACTTGTCGTGATAGATAAGGTGGATGATATACAGTGTATACAATGTCTGTAAGTTTGCTGTATTTTAAATATGCCCATGGACAGAAAGTTGTGCCATAATTGATAGTCTTTAACTGTCCTGGTCACAATCTGTTCCAGCTGCTGCCGTCTGGCAGACGCTATAGGTCCCACAAAGTACGGACAAATAGGCTTAAGGACAGTTTTTTCCCACATCCATCAGAACTCTAAATTTGCGGTAACACAACACATATTCCCTTCTGAGGTAATATGAAAAGATGTTTGGGTCTGGGTGTGATGACAAGTAGGCTTTTGTTGTTGATGATGACGACAGGGCCTATGTCCGATTATTATTATTATTATCATTATTATTATTATTATTATTATTATTATTATTATTATTATTATTATTATTATTATTATTATTATTGTTATTATTATTATTATTATGAATATTTGCAGGTTGGTTATTGTAGGTCGGTACAAACTGTAGGTAGGTAGATATTATGGAAGTTATCGAGACTAGTGTGTGTATGTTTGCGCGCATGAACGTGTTCTGTGAGAATAACCTAAACCTTTCAACAATATGAAAATATGTAAAGGTGAAAGAAGCAATCTTGAAGTTTTTCGTTTGTTATAAGGTGACCGGAAGTCTCCAAATTGCAGTATGCATCATTTAAAAAAGCAAAACTGAAAAAGGGACTTAGGTAGATATCATACTATTAATTTTTCATACTAGTATTACTAAATTATATGGTATTGTAAGTAGGCATAAGTCCTAAAAGTACCCATACTTCCTCACACTTCTTGATTTACATCCAGAAATGCATTCATTTATCTTCTGAACCAGGCGGGGGACACCCTGAATCGATGGCCAGCCAATCGCAGGGCACAAGGAGGCAGCACCCAGAGATAACCCATGCAAACCCGTGGGGGAACATGCAAACTCCACACAGTGTGGGCCGACCTGGGATCAAACCCCCGACCCCAGAACTGTGAGGCTGACGTAGTAACCACTCGGTCGCCAGGCCACCTTTTTCTAGAAATATTTTTTTTAAATTGAAATGGTGGAATACATTGTTATGTTATTATTCAATTGAAAAGGATTTGCTAGCAATGGTGAGATCTAAAGATACACTCTAGTTTAAAATTAAAAAAAATAAAAATAATTTGTCGTAAGATTCGTTTTAGGGTCATTTCTGGTTAAAGAATAATTTTAAAAGACTTGGTAAATTAGTTTTCAGGACTCTCTTTATATAACATATAGTATCATTGAAGAAAAAAAATGCACAGATTGAGAACAATTTACTCAGAAAATGACCTTTTACGATATATTAAGTTTCCAAATAAAGTTTGATTACCAGCCATCGCTAGCTGTTTAACACAAATCTTCTTTACTGATTCAGGCGTATAGAATCGAGCACATGGCATCTATCCTATATTCCAGTGTGCATCCTTCAGATAGAAAAAGGAAGCAGGCTCATCAAATCAGTCACTGGGTGGTCCCTTTTGAGTCAGACAAGAAAGTCTGGAAGCCACTGTTCTCGCTGGACTGTCAACGTAATCTCCAAAGTCATTCAGAGGAATTTAATCTCCTCAATTGCTGCTTCGGCACAATGGAAAAACTCTCAGCACAGCAATGCACACACACAATTCTTCACAGTCCTAAAATGCTATGATCCATTTCTATTCTTTTTTCTGACAAAAGAGAGATTTTATGTCATGTTGCTAGATCTCACATCAAAATGGTTGACAGGACTACACACATTATACTCCTGTCTTCCCGTGTTGAGGTGTCCCTCTTGGGACCAGCTCCCAGTATTATTTAAAAAAAACATATCATTCATTTTCTGAACCGCTTATCCTCACAAGGGTCATGAGGGTTGCTGGAGCCTTTCCCAGGTGACTACGGGCCGAGGCGAGGAACACCATAAATTGGTGGCCAGTCAATCGCAGGACACAAGAAGACAGACAACCACACACACGCAGAAAACAACCATGGAAAACACATGCATGTCCGGAGAGAACAAACAAACTCCATACAGTGAGGAACGGCTTGGGATTGAACCCTCAACCCGAGAATTGTGAGGCCGACGTGTCAACCACTTGGCCAAGGGCTGCGAATAAAAAGTAAAATCCTAGAAATTTATACATTTAGGAAGATCTCATCTCATCTCATCTCATTTTCTCAACCGCTTTATCCTCATTAGGGTCGCGGGGGGTGCTGGAGCCTATCCCAGGTGACTCTGGCCCAGAGGCGGGGGACACCCTGAATTGGTGGCCAGCCAATCGCAGGGCACAAGCAGACAAACAACCATTCACGCTCACATTCATACCTAGGGGCAATTTAGAGTGTCCAATCAGCCTACCATGCATGTGTTTGGAATGTGGGAGGAAACGGGAGAACCCGGAGGATACCCATGCAGGCCCGTTGAGAACATGCAAACTCCACACAGGTGGACGTAATGGAAGTTCCATAATAGTAAAAAAAAAAAGACAAAAATAAAGGAACACTGCTGACAAAAGACAAACAGTCATCTTTTTTTTACATTTATTACAATTGAAATACAACGGCATGGCCTAAAATACATGCTATACTCAAAACTTTCCAGTGTTATTGACTCAAAATATCTCCACAAAAGAAAAATCCATTGTCAATTACTTACCCCCCCTCGAACCCAAAAAAAGAAGAAATGCTCACCAAGGCCACCTGATGTTGTAGTAGTTCACTCACCTGACTTTGGTGCAGGCAGGCTTGGGCTCAATTCCTGCTGGTGTCAGGGTGATTACAAGTGTGATTGGTCATCATCTGCCTGCAGAAACCCCCACAACCCTTATGAGGATGTGTGGTATATAGGAATAATGAATGAATGCTTCCAGCCCCCTTGACTCATTTACTATTTTTTTTTCTTTTTCCACATAAAGCCACTGAACCAAATGGTTTGAAACATATAGAATATATTTCAAGTTTAAGCATTACAAAAGGTGTTCAAAACACTATCTCACCACTGTCCCTGAAAGCATTCAAATAAACAGAGTAACTCATTAAAAAAACACAAACTTAATGTTTTCTTTCTTCACATGGTTAACAAACTCATAGTGGTGTACTGTTGATTTAAAGTGATTCCTTTCCCAGCACGCCTTACATCAATTCAATCATTAATTTGAACAAGAAAGGATTTCATTCATAATGCAAATCAACAGGGAGCAACCCTCAACAAACTCTGCTCCAAATAATCATTTGTTCCTGCTATTAATGTTGGCCCCCTACCTGAAATTCATCAACTTAATTTTGCACACAGTGCTTCCTGTCAGTTACTGAATGCATGGATGAAAAAATATTCAAACATTGTGATCTGTTAGACCAGGGGTGGCCAAGTCTGGTCCTTGATAGCCCCTATCCAGTCTGTTTTCCATATCTGCCTCCTCTACCACACCTGAATCAAATGATCAACTCATCAGCAAGCTGTCCAGAAGCTTGATACCGATACAGATTATTTGATTCAGGTGCGTTGGTGGAGGGAGATATGGAAAACAGACCGGATAGGGGCTCCCTAGGACCGGACTTGGCCACCTCTGATTTAGAAGCTGATTATACTGGCGTAAAATTAATCAAATCACAGAAAGATTTATTAGTACACATATTCCATGTGTGTGACATGCCCATCACATACTATATGTGACTTGCCTATTCCAATAAAGTTCAAACAAAAGTCCTTAAGATACTAGTAGCAGTCAGAAGGTGCAAGGACATGGAGAGGGGGGTGGTTTTCTTTTTCAGCCCCATAGCAACGGCCTCATTAATGCAAACACTGTGTTTCTATGAAAGCTGCAACACACAATTAGTATCCTTCCTGCTCATGCGGTTTTGACCCAGCAAAAGACATGGAGTCACCTGCTGAGGACAAAAGACTAGACTTTATATGCAAATATGTGCTTAGGGCTCTTAATGTTAAAGCTGACCACTGGCAAAAATGTCTGTCATGCGAAGAAAACTTGCAGATTTTGTTGGACTTTATGGACAAATCATACTTAAGTACTTTGGTAGTATGCGTGTCCCCGGCAGGACTGCTGAAACCCAGTGCCACCTTCACATTTGACTTAAAAAACAAAGCTTTGTACTTTTTAAAACGAAGAAAAACAACTTTGACTACGAATCACATGGAGGATAATTTGATCTGTGGTGACTTGTCATACAAGACACTAGATCAATTTTCTTCTCTGATTAAGGAGGTAAGACAATAGTAAAAACGTGTGTTAAATATGTCCATGGGAACAAACTTGTAATCACATTTTCTATATGTTCGTCTGTCCATCTGCCTGCCTAATCTGAATCCAAATCTAATTAAATCTAATCTTTCTACAATGTTGTGATGTAACCAAGTTGTGTTTTTAAGTAAACTACTTGATACAGTTCAGGTATCTATCTGTGCTTTATTTTTAAAATGGCTTTTTCGTACCAGATGTTTGAGAACCCCAAATGATTGATTTATCGATTGCATTTTTGGGCAAGGAGATATGTAAAAACCCATCATGAGCTTATTGAAGTTTTTTTCTTTTTACACTAAATTTGACATCACATTTTTTTACACCTCTGTGCTACTGTTTACTTTGGTTAAAAAGAAAATGAATCTCAGTTAATTGTTTACTTTTTAAAATTGTTTTTTGATTGGTTGATTCTACAAAAGATTTGGGTAACAATATATATCTCATCTCATCTCATTTTCTGAACCGCTTTATCGTGTCGTGGGGGGTGCTGGGGCCTATCCCAGCTGACTTCGGGCCAGAGGCGAGGGACACCCTTATTTGGTGGCCAGCCAATCGCAGGGCACAAGGAGACAAACAACCATTCACGCTCATACCTAGGGGTAATTTAGAGTGTCCAATCAGCCTACCATGCATGTGTTTGGAATGTGGGAGGAAACCGGAGTACCCAGAGAAAACCCACGTAGGCCCGGGGACAACACGCAAGCTCCACACTGGTGGTCCGACCTGGATTTGAACCCAGGTCTCCCACTGTGAGGCCGACGGGCTAACCACTCAACCGCCGGGCCGCCCATGTATATATACAAACACACGCAAAAAACTGCAATCACAACTTGATTAGCTGTCTTTTTAATGGAGAGAATTCTTATAGCTAGATATCAACATAAATTATAAAATGAATGTATATTCCAGAACCGTAATGTGACTTAAACTGTGTCAATCAAGAAAAACTGAAAGTGATGTTTTTTGTGCAGTTTCTTGAGATTTGGCACTCATTTAAGGTTCCTTGAAACCAAATGCTGCAAATTCATAATAGTTTCATCTCCAGTACTTATCAGTCTTTTGTTTTTTTTTGCCTGATATACGTAGGTTGTGGCCCCACTGTGGTCTAACAGCAAGAACCAAACTAAATGGCCTCTGGTGGTGTCCCAAGATGTCACGCACCTCATCCACTTCATTAAAAGCAACATCTTTGTAATGTCTGGCCAACTCCAAGGCAAGACACTGCTCCCCCTTTGTGCTGGATTTGAGAGCATGGAACATGCCTTGGAAACAAACCACAGGTAACTCAACAAAACTGAAATTTATGTTAATCCTTCCCTTCCCCACTGGGGTTATATCCAAACCTGTGAAATTTCTCAGGAGAGAAAAGAGCATCATTCACTCTTTGGAGTCAACAGTGATTGAGTGGAGCCATCAGATACATGCAATGCTGATAAAAGACTCGGCTGAGTCTTTGTTTAAAGGCAAAAACCCAACACCACACACAGAACTGCTCTTCTGGAAGAACAGGTCAGCAGCTCTGTTACTACAGAAACTAAATATCCACTGGCAACATATGACAAACATCTTGCAATGTTTTGTCATAGGGCCAAAAATTCAGGTTGCCCCCCACCTGGTGCCTGTAGTTGGTTGAGATAGGCTCCAGCACCCTGGGAACTTAACCGGAACCTGGAAAATGAATAAATGAATTAATATATAATTGTCTTTCGGGCTGCTTTGAAAAATATAAGACAGTGTTTTTAATTAATATTTTATTAATTAAACACACACTACAATGCCATAGCTATAGTACAAGGTGACCAAACTGTCTATTTTTGGTTAGCCAATTTTTGGTTTTTGCTAGATACATATTTATTTTTTCTTATTACAAATCTGATCATTTATATTTTCACTTTAATGTTTATTTATGCTTCCATATGCCATGATTTTATTTCATTCGGAAACAGTCATTTTTTCATTATTTTTGAAAATTACTAGTATTAAATATTATATCCTAATAATAATTGGACATAGGCTTTGTCATCATCATTGACTCAACAAATGTATTGAATTGAATGCTTTTATTGTCATTATAAAAGTATGAGATTTAAAGCTTCACCACATAGTGCACAAATAACAACAAACAGACAGATAAATAATCAATAAATAATAATAATAAATAAATAAATAATAAATAGTCAACGTAATAAGTAGTCAACAACATAAATACCTAGGGAAGTGAACAAATAAAAACAAACAAACAGATGAATAATCAATAAATAATAATAATAAATAAGTAGTAGTCAACATATGTGTCCAGTTTAGCAAGAAAATATGGACATACATAAAGCAATACCTATAGTATTGCGCCTATTATCAGTTACCAAATAAACAGGAATTGGGTAATTCAAATGCTGACATTGTTACAAATAATTTTTCATGAAAGACCTTTTCTAATCATTTGTAATTTGTCAGACTTCAAGAAGCTATTCAAGTCGGACCACTATGACCTTTTGTGTTCTCCATTTACTTTCTCTCTCTAGATATGCTGATTTGGAATGTATTTACTCACAGTTAACATCGCACAATGGGAAGAAAATGGAGAAACTGCTTGATGCTATCGAGAGTAGCTATTCCCCTGCTTTTAAAAACATTCGAGGGGAAGTCTCTGCAGGTAATTACAGATTCTGTAATTCAAGTTCTGACTGGATTTAGTCAAATGCAGTTGTTTTCAAAAATATTCAAGCCCCACTGCAGTTTTAACAAGCTTGACATTTATCTTTTATCACTTTGATTTAGTTCAAATAAGGGCTTATAATTTTTCTTAAAATTTTAAATCACACCAATACTCTTTGGAATGTACAAACAAATAACCTCTGTGTAATTTCCTCATGGACAATATTATTTAGCCCCTGATCCAAATACATACATATAGTTCAATGCCCTTTTGAAATCATAACACTCTTCAGATGTGACCGAACTTTTTACAAGATTTTACTTTACATATATTGACGGTAATCTCAATCAATTTCTCATGGGAAAAAGTGTCTAAAAGTGACCATTTTATTCTTGACAGCTTTGGAAGAGGCAATGGATATCTGCATCTTCTTGACGCCACTGCAGCACCTGTTGGAAGGCATAGAGAATAGGGAGTTTTCTGATATCAAAAGTCAGCTTGGCCCCATGATGCACACAGTATGTCTCGTGTGGGCAAACTCTGAACACTACAACACTCCAGCACGACTCATTGTTCTACTGCAAGAGATCTGCAACCTCCTTATAGAGCAGGTCAGTCGTAGGGTTCCGCTTCACTTTTTGATGGCTTTCAGTATTCAGTCGACATTTATGTATGTATGCTTTTATTGATTTATTCATTATGCCTTTCTTGCTACTGTCACAATGAAATTTCCCGAATACGGGATGAATAAAGTTATCCAATCCAATCCATTCATCTATTCATCCATCCGTCTGTCCGTCCATCACATCCATCCATTCGTCCGTCCATCCCTCCATTAGTCCATCCATCCGTCCCTCTGTCCATCCACCCATCCATCCATTGATGCCTCCTTACCTCCCACCCTCCCTCCATCGATCCATCATCCATCCATCCATCCATCCATCCATCCATCCATCCATCCATCCATCCATCCATCCATCCATCCATCCATCCATCCATCCATCCATCCATCCATCCATCCATCCATCCATCCAAAACACCCACCCATCCATCCATTCTATGTCTGTTTTCACCTGGCTACTGCAACAAATTGAATTTCCCAAGTAAGGGATGAATAGAGTTAAATCTAATCTAATCCATCCGTCCATTCATTCATTCATTTTTCTGTGACAAAGGCTGTTTCTGGAATAAAAACCTGTCAGAAAATTGGTAACCTGTGCTAAAGGACTGCTACATTATTAGTCCATTAAAACAAGTTCAGAGTATTTTCTCCCAGGAGTTGCTTACGATAAAAGCCTCATTAAAACGTCCGTGCAGTATTTCTTTTAAACACTACTTTTAAGGCAATTTCAACGATTTGTTGTGCTTCTTTAATTCCCTCCTCCCTTGTTTTTACTCTAGCTTTAAAAATAATGATAGACAACCACTTGAATGTCTTATCTCAGGCAGCCCCTTTGAGAATATTAAATGGCCCCAAAACACCCGAATACACGGTGGACACTGTGTACAAAAAAAAAAACAATGCTATGGCATAGTTTGCATGGGCAGTGAGTGAGGTGTGATTTAATATGCTTATTATTGTGGTTGTTCCTTGTAGTCATTTAAAACTATTGTGCCTTACACTCATAAAAACATATTTATGAGGTGGAGAAAGAGGGCAGAAATGATTTGAGGGGTGGCAAATATTTCATGATGTTAATACATTTCCCATTCTTTGGACAACTATACAATGTTCTTTCACAATTCTGATCAAGGGCTTTTGATAGATTTACTACAAAATTATGAAAACTCTGAACACAATCAGCTCCAACACAATCAGCTTCTGGATGATTGGAAATTGATGGTGGAAATTTACCAATAATACCAGCATAAGAAATTTGTTTAAGTGAATAACAATAATATTGCGCCATTTTAGACTGAACATAGTGACACTTTACTGATGCGATGGGGCAGCCAATGTCCCATCGGCAAAGTCCACCGCGAAGCAGATAATCAACGCCACTAAACTGACGTGGAGATGAAGGACAATAGTCTACAAAACTGGTGATATAATTGCATTTTTGTCTCATTTTCGTTGACCACTCTGCTCATAACAATGACCGACCCTGAATGCGCACGTCAATTTTGTTAACGAACCATTTTTGTAATTAAAAAAAATACTTAACAAAATGACATATTTCAATTATAGCGTTTTGCATTTTGATTGACTTAGATTCAATTGAGCTTAACAAAAAAATATAAATCCACATCAATTAATAGTTTCAACCCTAGTGTCAACGGATAGATCGGAAAAACAACTTAAGGAGCAGGTTAAGAAAGAGTGAGACCAATTTAAAGGAAATAGGTTTATTACCGGACTGCAGAAATGGGGAGAGCTCAAACAGCATGATTGCTCACAGTCTGTTGTCCTTGTAGCTCTCACCGAATGACCAGTGAGTGAGTCTTAAATACAGGCAAAACTGACAGTTGTCAGCAGGACTTTGAACAGATACGTTTCAGTCATTTGCAGGGCAAAAAGTAATTGATCAGTGTCCGACAGTTGAGTGTTTGTGCTGACATGTCAACCCAATCACAAGACTAAGATTGATTATTCAGTCAGACAGTTGAGTGTTTATGCTGACATGTCAGCTATTCACAATTTGTATGAGAACAATGCTTTTATATTCACAAAAACTGATATAATCTTACATCAACATTTGGCAAATCATCAATGGAGTTTCGCCAAATTAAATGTCAAATTGACCGTCTTAAATTTATTTATTGAGCCAACTGGAAACCAAGGTTGCCAGCATCTCCCATATCCTGGTGGGATTCACTTAGGGATGTAATATGATGTATTTTAATCAGTATTATAAGATGTATCCTATTGAAATGGCCCACCTGGATTAACTAAACTGTTTCTCTCTCTCTCCCCAATACAGGCTATAAGTTTTTTGACACCGGAGGAACTTCTCAAAGGAGAGGTTTCAGAGAGTCTACTGAAAGTTAAAACAAGCTTGGAGATATTTGAATTCTTCAGGGGCATCTTTGCGGACAGACGAGCCAATCTTGGTCAGTACCAACGGACTGGGAGAACGGTGACGCCTTGGGATTTTTCCCCCACTTTGGTCTTCTTTAGACTCGATAGTTTTGTCAAGAGAGTCAAGTCCATTGAGGTGAGCGTGGTAATATGTTGAAAATATTTTTAAAGCAATTCCAAGTAAATTGTAACCTTAAAACATAAAGTTCTTATGGGATTGTTTTTTTAAATTTGAATAATTTTGTTTAGGACATACTTCAGTCATCAGTGGACCTCTTGAAGCTTGAGAAATTGGAGATTGGAGGTATTCGAGGTCGAGCACTGAGCCAACAGCTCAAATTACTCCACAAAGAGTTTGTCGACCATTTCAAGATTTTAACAGAAAAGCCTTATAACTGTTTAGACCTCAACAACAAAGTAAGTGACATTTTTTGCCTTCCCTTGTTTTGTTTCAGCTTTTGATGTTTGAACTCTGCAAGCAATTTCAACCCTGAACACTTCACAGCACAGATGAGGCATAGTACTTCAGAACCTACATTTAGGGCCCCAATGTCATCTAGTTGCTCACCAAGCTGTTCATTAGTAATGGGGGGGATGAGCAATTTAGTCTGCGAGTAATACCTGTTTGGCAATTATTTTCAGGGGCACCTGAGTTACTGAGATGTGAAACGGAATATGCTTGTGCATGTAGGCTCAGTGTAAAACTTCACTTCTGAGTGGTGCCTTGGCTTTGGGCTTAGCTGTGCCTTCTTGCCTGCAGGAGTTTGAGAGAGATGTGTGGCATTTCCAATTGATTGTGGGTGACACAGAAAGGCGACTGGGAGCCATCATCTGTCAGGCCTTGGACGACATTTCAGGATTGGAGCAAGCCTTCAAGGTATTTGGACTTCACTCTGCAAAATATCAAATGCACATTCATGGGATTGTCTTTTGTCTGCAGGTTCTGGATATGTTTGGGCGGTTGTTGGAACGTCCTTTCGTGTCACAAGATGTTTTCGACAGATATCCTCGCCTGGTAGGCACTTTTGAGAAGGATCTCGACAGATGCAAACTGCTTTACCATGAACATATGATGGCAAATGAGCTGGGTAAGTTTGTCGAAACATCTAAAAAGCCAAACAAAAAGTCAATATGTACTACGCCCCTAAAATGGCATATTTAGCAAAAAATGGTATTGGATCCTCTTAACATGTGACCTAAGATGAGAAATGTGACTGAGTGGATATATTTTGATACTTTATTTAAAGAGTTCCAACAAAAATGTATTTTATTGGCTTATGCTCAACAGTATTGATTAAATTGTCTGTGTTTGTGTGTCTGTGTCTGTGTCTTTTGTTTTAAAATTTAAAGGATTTTGATTTCTGTGGATTTTCTTCAGCCAAGAGTGAAACATAACAAATATCTATTTTATATATATATATATATATATATATATATATATATATATATATATATATATAAATTATTCTATTTTCTGAAATTGAAAGGATTTACGAGTTCAGAAATACTTCTCAAAGGTTAGCTAATTCAATTTAAACCCTTAATAGGTGCAACTTAATTAGTCCTATAGTGATGCCCCAACAATCATTTCCTCTCACATACTACAGAATATATGTATAGCCAATAAAAGGAATTTATGGGCACATTCAGGTAACATGTATGCTGTTAACCTCCTCTCTGGCCTTAATTTGGAAGAATAATGCATACTTTTAATTTATAATCCACAACAATTGTGCTCGGTCACCAAATATATGGTACCAGTAAGTGTGTAATAGAAATGTAATTCATCACAGGTTCTGCTCCAGTGAATATGAATATGCCAATTGTAGCTGGAGGGCTGAGATGGGCCCAAGAGCTGCAGCAGCGGATTCAGTCGCCGTTTTCCAAATTCAGACAACTTTCCAATCAGTGAGTCACTTTAATTAAACACAAAAAACAATTATTTTTGCTAATACAACTCACTTATTTGGATTTGTATATTATATTTAAATAATAAAATAGATTTAGAAAATGAGATCGCTGCAACACTTGCGAGAAGAAGCAATTTGGAAAATGAATGAATGAAAATAAGTTCAACAGACTTATTCAAGCAATTAAATTGTATACTTCATGTTGAAAATAAACTTTAAACACAATTTTATATAACATTTTGCATACAATTAAATAGAATCACGTTTTACACAATGTATATTGTTTTCAGAAAAGCTTCAGCCACTAATATCAAGCAACATATCAATTTTATTCCATATTCCATGGAAGCATTTTGAGGAAAAATCTTTTCCATGATTTGCCTTGATAATATCATTGAAAACAATTGTATTGCGTTTAAACTATTATGATACTATATATTATATAAGGGGGGAGGTTTAAATTTATATTGCATTTCAGGGTTACCACTGTTAAATAATTCTTAACTCTCAGAGAATTATTTGACTACTGTATTTTCCGCACTTATATTCTCTCAAAAGACGACAGTGGGTATAATTATCAGGCGCGCCTAATACATGAATCAATATTGGTTACACATTGTATGACATTCGCATCTCCATCTAGTGAATGCAGAGTGTAAATCCGTACCAGTCTTTGAACGCGCCTTATATAGGGAAACTGTTTTAAAATAGGACATCTATTGAAGGTGTGCATGATCCAGTGCGCTTTATAGAGGTGAAAATGTGGTAGATTTAAGAAAGGAAATCTCATTAAGATGTTATGGTTTTGCATTGAAGGCTTAATAACCTGTCTCCCCTAAAAATTGCATCCAACGTACAGTGTATACTGCAAGATTTATGTTACATTTTAAATCCTACAAGACTCAAATTCAATAATATTTAGGGGGAAAACTATTTATCTCCCAGGTGCCTGGATTCTGCACAAGGAGTTTGGGTCATCCAGAAGTATGAGGAGCTGATGCAACTGACTGACAGGTTGGAACACCTTTTCTGTCTATAGTGCATGAAATGTCCCCATAAATATATGTATATTTAGCTTAAACAGTAGCAATTATGTTTTTTTAGTTATTTCTGAGTGTTCTATTATCATGAACAAAGTTTAGAGAGAGAGAGAGAGAAAGATGATCCTGTCACGAATTCACTGGCAAGGATTTTTTGGCAAGAAAATGTGTCTAACTAGAAAGCATTGTTCAGCTAGTTATGTTTATTGTCATTTCTTGAATATAAATCTAAAGTAACAATTTTTTAGCAGCTCTCATAAGGCCTACTTCTAATGGTCAGCTGAAAAAAAATAGGAACAATATTCTACTCTCTGGTAAAACCGCTGTTATAAAATGTCTTTCTGGTCTTGAATATTTACCACAATTTTCTATTATATATACATATATATATATATATATATATATATATATATACACACACATATATATATACATATATACACATATATATATATATATATATATATATATATATATATATATATATACATACATATATATTTTCACTATCGATGGGCTGTTTGCTTTTGCATTCCCTTCAAAATATTCCGAAAATGATGCACACAAATGTCCTCACAATACGATAACGCACGACCACTTGCCAACGAGAAGTAGTCTTGTATTAGCGATCGCTCCGCCAACGGGAGCTAAGAGGCTAAGGAGAAGGAAAAAAAAACACTGAAAAAATGCAACGCTCCGCCCAGTGCTCGCAGAGACATTACAAAGAGGGAGTTGCGACCAGAGACATTACACGAGGGAGTTGCGGGGAGAGAGCCAGTGCCCCTGATGTTCTTATGAGCAGCCAACGAGAAGTAATATATACTGCTCGTATTAGCGATCGCTCTGTCATTCGCGCTGAGTGACGGAAAAAAACACTGAAAAAATGCCACGCTCCGCCCAGTGCTCGTAGATATATGTTATACACAAAAGAGATGCGGCAAAAAATACACTAAAATCATAAACAGCCTCTCATATCTTGGCCACCTGGCTTTCTCGTATCTCGAAATTTGTCTCGTATCTAGAGATAATTATTTGCTCGAAATTTTACTCGTATCTCGAAATGCTCGTATGTCGGGGTGCTCGTATGTCGAGGTATTTTTTTTATTTTTCTCAAAATGACCATCAGAGGCACCAATATAATTTTACTGAATATCTCGCAGTTAGTTGCGATTAACGGTGTCAAATCTGGCACCGAGTTCAGTCAGCAATAGTATTGCTAAAGTATCATTGCAAATTTGCTAACAGATTCATTAGTCATTCCTGCAAGTGTAGTACATTGCTGCTTTACTCTACCCGCTTCTTGAAGAAGTTAAAACAGATTGGTAGAGGTCATGTTGTGCTCCGATCCTTTTGCGATATCATTCATCTTTTTATCATCCGTACCACGTATCCTGGTAAGGGTTGCTGGAGCTATCCCAGCTGACTTCAGGTGAAAGGCAGACTACACCTTAGACTGATCGCACACAGAGTGACAAACAACCACCCACCCTCACAATAATTCTGCCACCGAGCGGTAATTTATCCCATATTTGTGCGCACTAAAGTCAGCCAGGTGAACCACTACACCATTAGGTAGATAGTTATTATTAATTTTCGTTATACCTGATTTGTCTCTGGCCTAAAATGGCAAAAACTATTGGGGTTGCTGAGTTTGTTGAGTTTTTTTTTCTCATTCTTTTTGTTGAAAGGATCAAATCAAATGTGTTTTAAAGGCTCCAGGTACGGTGCCAGAAAAGCATGATGAATTTCACATATTTAAATTAGGAGGTCATAACTAACAATACGGCTGTAAATTTCACTCGTTTTCTTTTGTTTCCACGTACTTTTTTCTTTCAATCTCTTGTAATTGACTGTCTTGTGTATCCCTCCTAAATCAAATATGCAGTCTTGCGAACTGTTGGCAGGCAAGGTACATACACTACTGCCACCTATCAGATTACAAGGAGACAGTCCACAGCAACCTTCAGGAGTGTTAACCACAGAGTCAGCAAAAAAAAAATCTAAATCAAAAAGGACTCCGCAATAAAGTCCGTAAAAGTGACTTATTCACAGGCTTTTTTTATCATGTGCAAATGCACCTCAATTTAAACCAATGTTGGATTGCGATTGGCAATACTATATCAAAGATCCACAGATTATACAAATCCCATGCGAATCGAGCATAATAATGTTTAAACTATGTTATCTAACAATCCATCCATCCGTCTACTTCTTGTCCTTATTATGGTCTCAACAGATCCTAAATTATCAATAGGAGTAAATGTGAAATATTCTATGTGCCCTTGGATTGACTGGTGACCTTTCCAGGATAGGGCCTGTTTCCTGCTCTCTCTCAAGAACAGCTGTGATAGGTTGTAGCTCTCCTCCTGGAACAGTGGCACACTGGTTCTTGGTCTAGGGCAGTATGTATGCAGGTACTCGGAAGTTTTGTCGAAAGACGTTTGATCCCCGGACGTTTGGTCCCCGAATGCTTGGTCGAAAGATGTTTGGTCCCCGGACGTTTGGTCGAAAGACGTTTGGTCCCCGGACGTTTGGTCGACCGGACGTTTGGTCGACCGGACGTTTGGTAGAACGGACGTTTGGTTGCCGGGTTGTTGCTGTTGAAACCAGCTATCAAAATTATAATCATAAGAGAGAGAGAGAGAGTTTAATATCTAAATATCTAATATCGAAAAGTCAACAGTAAACTCTCTGTCATAATTTGACAGCGAGCGAACCCGGCCACCAAACGTCCGTTCTACTAAACGTCTGTTCTACCAAACGTCTTTCGACGAAACATCCGGTCATGATGCATGCATCATGGATACTCTGTGTTAATTGAATAACTCATACATGATGTAACTGTTACAAATGTATACAGTACATGTTACGCTTCGGAACTCAAGACTCTTTATATTTTTGCTAGTATATGATGTAGTAATGGCTAGGAAGACACCTGGTTTTGGGCAACTATAATATAATAGCCCCATTTGCTAAATGCATGGGATGTAGCTATTTTATGAAGCAGACCAGGTGCAATGCAATAGAAACATGCAGCTCCAGGCATGATTGATGTTGATTGATGAGCTCATTACTGTGGCACTGTTCTGGAGATGATCTCACAGGGGTCTCATAATCTCACATGCCCTGTCGACACTCACTGATGCCAAGTGAGAAATCGCCTTTTATACCACGTTTAACATCAAAACCTGGAAGATAAATCATTTCATTGAGGGGGGCCTTTGCTACTTTGAATTATGAAGCGACAGTAAAGGAAGGAAAGAGGTGCTCTGTTCCTTTATTGCCCTCGCTTAGATACATTTCACCTTTACAATGGCCATTTATAGTTTGTTTTGTCTGAAGGCTTTACCATTGCAGTAACATTCATGATGGATTGGCTTAGAACTGACTTTGTTTCTGCGACTTGACCGTACAGTAATTGCTACAGTCCCAATCCCACACAGACTGACATAACTCCTTCCCTTCAAATACAAAAATATCAAAATTCCTTATCATAATTTAAATAGCAATTTTAGACCAAACTAACAAAAATATGCCAGGGTATATTTGGGCCACATCATGATAATATGGCCTTGCACTATGGTCCCAGCAATATGCAAATTCTCATAATGCAAAATGATAGCATAATAACATAGAATCCTCAAAATTCTAGGAACAGTTTAGCACATTTCCAATGAAAACGAATACAATTCTAGGATGCTTGTTGGTATGGTAAACGAGAAGCAAGATAACTTAAGTTGAAAACATGCCAAGGCAGATTGATTAAGTGTCGCTGGCACAACTTGCTAATCTAGGTGGTTTTGTTGAAGGAAAACAACAGAGCAGTCTTGCACTTCAGCACATTTATTCTGGAATCTGGAACTTTGCTTGTGACATGTTTTTAAATAGTGGTGAGTGGTATGATGCAAATTCACAACTCTGGTATAATAATAATAATAATCGGACATAGGCCCTGTCGTCATTATCAACCACAAAAAAGCCTACTTGTCATCACACCCAGAAACTGCATGTGACGAAATTGGTGGTGCTTCTCCATAAGCTGCGTTTACTCAGCAAAAGACCTAAATAAGTGATAGTTACGGAATCTTGTAATTTGGCATTCTGCTGTTATGGATACAGGTCGCTTACCTCTCACTGTCTTTCACTTACCTTCAGTCAGCTAGTAGGAGGCAGATCACCACCCAAACATCTTTTCATATTACCACAAAAGGGAATGTGTGTTACGTTACCGCAAATTTAGAGCATTTGGAGCCCATGCAATAGCAAATGACCTTGATATGAAATGTTTATCAGAAGCTGGAATTCACGTGGCTGTGTTGTTCAGTAACTGGAATTTATGCAGCCGTGGTCAGGGATCTTGTGCGGCAACTTGGCATCAACAAGCCTCTCTCTCAGGATGCCTTGAGTCATGTTGAGCAAATAAGTTCAACTATAGTTCAAATTAACAGAATAATTTCTCACTAGTTTATAGTAGCAATTGTCATTTTGACTTCATGCTTCTCGCATCAGGTACTATTGTTTAATCTCATCTCATCTCATTTTATTAACCACTTTATCCTCATTAGGGTCATGGGGGTGCTGGAGCCTATCCCAGCTAACTCTGGGCCAGAGGCGGGGGACACCCTCGATTGGTTGCCAGCCAATCGCAGGGCAACCATGCACTCTCACACTCATACCTAGGGGCAATTTAGAGGGTCCAATCAGCCTACCATGCATGTTTTTGGAATGTGGGAGGAAACCACAGTACCCGGAGGAAACCCACGTAGGCCCGGGGAGAACATGCAAACGCCACACAGGTGGACGTGACCTGGATTTGAACTCAGGACCCCAGAGCTCTGAGGCCGACGCGCTAACCACTCGCGCCACCGGGCAGCCCGGTTATTGTTTAATCCTGTTAGATATTTATTGTAAATCACTGCTTCTCAATTAGTTTCTGTTACGCCCTACCCAAGCAGAATTAAACGCGACCCCCCCAACTAAAACACAGTATTTTTCTATAAAATTCTAAGTACTGTCCACCTCTGCATAACTCCCTATGCAAACTCTGACAGAGAATGCGCCACTGCTACCCACTGAGTGAATGTGCAATGACACTTTATCCTAGTCTGGCAAAATAAAAGTATGTTTCCTGAGTCATAAGCTCCGAATTACCTCACAGTTCACGACTTCCAGTGTAGCGTTTGCAAAATCTACGTGTGTGCGTGGGTTTTCTCTGGGCACTTTGGTTTCCTCCCACATCCAAAAATCAGGTAGGTAGGATTATTGGATACGCCCAATTATTTCCAGTTATGAGTGTGTGCATGCATGGTTATTTGTCTCATTATGTTTTGTGATTGGCTGGGAACCGATTCAGGGTGTAGTCCGCCTACTGCCTGTTGGTGTCTGGGATAGGCTTCAGCACCCCCACAACCCTTCTTAGAATAAGTGGCTCAAAAGATGAACGGAAAGAATGAATACAAAGATTATTGTTAGCGGAATTGAGGTGATCATCCATGCATACATTGTAAAACTCTTATTAGATTTCTCAGTTTGTTACAACAGTTGCTGCCATAGATCATTGCCATCATTATTATAGACATTCCAGTCATGATCAGGATGAGCTTCCTCACTCATTACCTGCACTGACAAAAAGTTGCATGATTTATGACCATTACTAAATCGTTGGATTGTCTCCGTGTCTGCAGAGTCGCTATCAGGAAATGAAGCTCACGGCAGAAATCCAATAAGGAGCACACAGTGTGCGCAGAAGTACTCATCATAATAGTTGCTATTTACAGATTGATATAACCATACACGGGCCTCACATATTGTCTGTCCCCTCCGTCTTTCAGATTGGTCTGTATTTATCCTCAAACAACCTCCAGCTGCACCATGCACCCCTCTAATTTATGCAACATCTCCCAAACCATTTTCACTGTTGTGGTTATTGTAATGGGAATGTGAAACATTATTAACCCCTGATGGTACATTATGCTCATGGTAATGTTTTATATGAATCATGTTTATTTATATGCCTAAAGTATAGTACATTCTTTTTTGTTTTCTATTACAGATACTATGCCACACTCTATGAGACATGGACAAGGACTGTTTACAGTAGTTCCCAACATCACCTTAGTCTACACCTAATCTGCAGAGACATATCCTCACGTTTGATTTCAGTCAATTTCAGCGCACAGGTTTTGTTTCTTACTTGAAATGTAAACACATGACACTGTGTGTAACAATAAGCCTACAAATGTTCTTTAAATTGTTCCTCTCCATTTAAGCTTGCATCCATGCTGAGGGAAGTCAAGTACCTTGAGAGTAGTCAAAATGAAGCTATTCCTGAAACTGCAGTCCAGATTTATTCTACCAGATGGCAGTTGTGGCAGATGGTGGCAAGCCTGGAAATCACGGCTGGACGATACAACAAGGTCCTTATACATTTTAATTAAACTCGGACTTGAGTGATTCTCATCATTAAAATTTATTTTTTTGTTTTTGGTCATAAAGGGAGAATGGATGGTGTAATGTTTGTTTCTTTTTGCCCTGCAATTGGCTGGAGACCAGTTCAGAATAGCCCTCTTGCCTTATGTCACTATCCCAGTCCGCCATTAGAACCAATTAGATTCTGCCACCCAGAATCTGATACATAAACTAGATGATGCAAAAAAAAAACGTCTGATTGTCAGATGTTCATCCTAGAAAGTAATTCAATCATTGGCCTCTATGTTTTTCCAGATATTTTAAACATTTTGATAGGATGAACAAGTAATGATGGAATCATGGCTGCAGTGCATCAATAAATGGCAGCAGCATCAACAAACTAAAGGATGCAAAGGTGTACGTCAAAACCCCTTGCGACGTCTTATTGTTGTATATGTACACTTATAGTTTGGTGTTGATGCAATTCCATATGGAAGTTTTTTGGGGGGGGTTGGATATACTTGTAGGGAGGGCCCTGTACAAGTAAAATTCTATGAATTATCTTTATGTGTTGCTTTGTCAATATTTTTATTGAGCAGTTTGAAATCATATATTTTTGTCATGCCATATACCATGAATTTTAGGTTATTCAGTCAGTGCTCAATGTGGAGAATCCACTGGTCGGGAGGCAGCTCGAGGTTATTGACACCCAGCTACAAAAAGCGGAAGAGTGCCTAAGCTGGAGCAGCCAAGGTGAGGGCGGTCGGTCTCAACTAATTGAGAAAACATACTGCGCGATGTTTACACTACCACCGCGAAAAGAGAACGTGGGGGGATTATATTTACTTGTAGTTGTTCGTGGCCCCCATTTTAATGGCAGAAAATTCACGTTTTACAGTTCCAAAGCGTTGGACTGTTTGACATATTTGTTTTCCTACCACACTATTACTGTGTAAACTAATATATTTAACAGCTTGTTTACTCAAAGAGTAAAGCAAAGTAATTGTCATCCCATTTTTAGGTATTTGGCAAAATATTCAGGAGTTGCGGGATTCTGTATGTGACCTAGAGAGTCGACTCCAGAGGACTAAAGACAATGTGGAGGAGATTCAGAACTGTATGAAGTCCTGGGAAAGCCCATTGTATGACAGAAAAGATAGGAAAAAAGACACTTTACTGAGTCTGGATGATCGAATCGAAAGGCGGACACGTTTTTATTCTATGATAAGATCATCTGGAGAAAAGATTCATTTCCTTGTGAAGGTAATTAAAATGAAATTTTCTGTTTAGGGTGTACTCATGGTGGTCTTCTGAAACAATATAATATATAGGCATAATCCAACAGTTATTTGACTTTTCAATTTATTGTTGCAATAATATAGTTGGCACATTAGACTAACGCAATGGGCTTTATGGCAAAAATCATTGGTTTCGTTTTAGAATCTTAGATTTTCCAGATGGAAGAGATCTATTACCTTCTTTTTTGAAGATGACATGAAGAATAATTGTGCCATTATTATGTGTTTTTGTCACAAAATGCACAGTTCTTACATAAATCTGGAATAGCATTGCTCCATTAAACTGTAAATTTGTTCACAATCTGATGCACATTTTGTATATTCCATTTAACTCCAATTTCCCATTCTCAGAGGAATCTGGAGCTTTTTATGTCAGAGCCATCGTCAGATGAATGGAAGGCATATGTGGGATACATTGAGGATATGGTCATCGATGGATTCTATAACTGCATAGAGTGTTCACTGAAGTTTTTCCTTGACAACACAGGTAAAAGAAATAGAACTTTCTTTGTATTTTCTTTTATTTAAATCAGTTACAGCAACCATTATCTGATACAGAGCCAACATACAGAAAATAAAAGTTTATCGTTCATATTTTATTACCTAAGCATCGCATTTATTATGTTTGTGGCCCAGAAGATAAAGATGAAGCAGTGCCCTTCTTTGAAACCCAACTGCATCTCAAAGTTCCTGATTTGGTGTTTGTACCTTCATTGGATTTTGGAGATAGACAAAATATGTTTGAGCTCTTTGAGAGCCTCATCAATGATATTTTTAGAGTCTCTTCATTTGTGCCACGCCTCTACCAGGACAGTTCCTTTCCTCACTACCAGGTATTTAAGTATTATGCATATGTTTTTCAATCGTTCAGATTCATAATTGTTCTCTATCAGCGAGGATATTGCAGAAGCTTCTCATTCTTTCAAGACTGAACTGTTTGGCTTCCACTGATAGAGCCATATGGTTAATCCATTTGAACTCAATTGAACAGTTCAAATAAATTGGGCATTTTTGACCATCAGTGGCAAAGAATGACAATGAACTAAGGACATTACACTCTTATTCACAGGATGAAATGGAAGATATGCCTGACTTGGCAGAAAAGCGGGTTCTCATCATGGAACGCGTGAAAAGTGTTATGAGTACCTGCTGCGTGTTCCGCAATTCATTGGAAAGCTATAGATACCTTTACGTTGATGACATGAAGGAAATCCTGCACCGTTTCCTCCGATTTGGTAAAGTTCTGACAAATCAGGAGATAGAGGCTAGATCTGAAGACTGTATCTCAGAGAAGCCACCAACACTAGATAACTTTAAACAACAAGTTGATAGGTCAGTGCTTTTTGTCGGTGCTCTTTTCAGAAATAATTTGTGATTGCAAAAACAAATGTGGATTTAAGCTTGGTTTCACTTTAATTCAGATATGAGAAGCTATATGAAGAAGTACAGAGTCTAGAGCCAGTACATGTATTCCATCGATGGATGATTGCAAATGGTCGCAGCATGAAGATTTCTCTCCTCAACATCATCAATAAATGGAGTTTCATGTTCAAACAGCACCTTGTCGACCATGTAACCAACAGGTGCAATACAAATATATTTATAATTCAACATTAATATTATACTTTGCTGTGGGATCTTTCTATTTCCAGTCTTTTGGCATAATCTAACACTATTCCATATACTGCATGACAATTAAGAACAGCATTTTGATGGTCTACAATGCTAGCCTTATAATTGGTTGTGATGCCTTATTATATTTTTTTCTGTGTTTTGTACATTAATCTATATGTTAATGGAATTACCATTTAATGCTTATTGTACTTCAATCCGTTGTCCAGTCTATCTGATCTTGAGACTTTCATCACCATCACTGAAACTGGCCTAGGCCAACAAGTAAAGGAAGGGGACTCTGAAGCCCTTGTAGGTGTTATGGGCCACCTGCTGTCTGTCAAGGAAAGACAGCACATGACAGATGCAATATTTGACCCACTTCAACAAAGCATTGCTCTTCTAAATGAGTATGAGCAGAAACTCCCTGATGTTGTTCACAAGCAGTTCGAAGTAAGGACCCACTATTTTGTCATCCCGGATTGACATACATGGTGCTATGTTTTACTTTTAGTTTTAATGCAAATACTTTTTTCCCCTTAAAACTTCAGACATTCTCCATGCCAATCCATCTTTGTT
Source organism: Stigmatopora argus (assembly GCF_051989625.1). Classification (NCBI taxonomy): domain Eukaryota; kingdom Metazoa; phylum Chordata; class Actinopteri; order Syngnathiformes; family Syngnathidae; genus Stigmatopora; species Stigmatopora argus. The sequence goes on from NC_135404.1 coordinate 4,122,632, forward strand.
GTCCTCTTTTTTCAGGAGTTGCCAGAGAAATGGAACAAGGTAAAAAAGAAGGCTGCGTTCGTCAAACAGCAGCTGGCACCTTTACAAGCCATTGAGCTGGCGAGTTTGCGAAGAAAGTGTGCTTCGTTTGACGTAGAGCAACAAACATTCAGGGAGCATTTTTGCAACAATGCGCCTTTCAGGTAAGGATTACTGCCTTGGCAAAATGAAGCGCCCAAATAGATAATGCACACATGTCGTAAGATAGGATTTAATGTTAAATGCGTTTCTAGGTTAGTAGCATTTCATTATTTCAAACTCAAACAAAACTTGGAGAGTCCCCTTTGAAATACCAAACACGACACAGACTGGTTGGACAAACTTCCATGACACCTGAGAAATATGTGAGCAGCTGAGCTAGTTTTGCAATATTTCCCCAGTGATTGTGAAAAAAAAATCTTACAAGCAACTATTAAAAGTTGAAATGCAATTCTGAAAGAGTTTTAGCAACAAGTGTTAAAGGTCTATGTCAGGCAGAATGTTATGTTAATAATACAGGGGTGGCAAACCAGATTTTAAACTGTGATAGTCAAAGACCGACAACTTATGTCAGAAGCAGTATAAAAAATCCAAACTGCCAAATTATTTCATCTCATTTTCTGAACCGCTTTATCCTCATTAGGGTTGCGGGGGGTGCTGGAGCCAATACCAGTTATCTCCAGGCCAGAGGTGGGGGACACCCTGAATCGGTGGCCAGACGATCGCAGGGCACAAGGAGACGGACACACAAGGGGAAATTTAGTGTCCAATCAGCCTACCATGCATGTTTTTGGAATGTGGGAGGAAACCAGCGCACCTGGAGCAAAACCACGCACAACATGCAAACTCCACACAGGTAGACGTGACCTGGATTTGAACCCAGGACCCCAGAGCAGTGAGGTCGACGCGCTAACCACTCGCTCCACCGGGCTGCCTGCCAAATTATTTTTAAAATATAATCTATTTGTTTTAATGGGTCCTGATGAATTTGGGTTTGTTTTAAGAGAATAAAAATAAGAGAAACCTGAAACAAGGCAAAGAAGGACAGTATATACAAAATGTGATAAGAAGCAAAGACCCGCATTCATTTAGGCCAGGAGCCGCATGCGGCTCGAGAGCGGCGTGTCAATCAAGACAACTCCACAGCATCCAGAGGTTTTAGAACAGGGGTAGATCATGATCTACCGGTAGATCGCCATGGAACTATCGTTAGATCGCACAGCAATAGCATTTTAATCCCTATCTTCTGTCGGTTTTGTTAGCTAGGCTCTTTTAAGCTTTAGCATGAATCAAGAGTGGATTTTCACCCCCGTTCCCTAGCGCACCCATACATCTTGATAGAGTCTAGTGCAATGTATATCAACATAAATAATTGCTGAACTTTTTCGGTGGCCTGTAAAAAAGATAGATTGTGGAAGGTTAACTCCTTAAAACATAGATCTTGGAGGAATAAAGTTTGAGCGCCCCTGCTTTAGACGCTCCAATGAGATCTCATCCATCCTCGGGGGCTTGCCACCCAGGAGCTTTTAACCACCTCTGTGACTTTACCCCAATATATAAGGCCCTGCTTCCTCATGGGAAGTCGTGTTGGTTGTGGTTGAGTTGAGGAGGTCTTCGTTACATTCCAAGTCGAGGTCAGCAGTGCTCCATCCCCACTTTGCACAGTGTAGATGTTGCACCACTTTTCCCTCCCGAGATGTCAGATGGTGAACTAAAATTTACTTGAAGCTATCTAGAAGTTGTTCTCCATGGCCTCGCTGAACTCCTCCTCCCAATCTCTCCGGACATGAGAGAAGCTCTGCTGGAGATAGGAGTTGAAATTCCTTTTGACAGGGGACTCTGCCAGATGTTCCCAGCACACCCTCACAAAACATTTAGGTCTGCTGAGCGGAATCCGCATCTTCCCCCACCATCAGAACCAATTCATCACCAGGTGTTGATCGGTTGACAGGTCTGCCGCTCTCTTCACCCAAGTGACATGCAGTTGCAAGTCTGATGACATAATGTTCTAATAAACTTTTTGGGTTGATGATGTCAATTGGCGTGTTGAAATAGTAACTATGGACTATTGATCATGGGTCCTATAACAATTTTCGCTCCTACTTTTTCATTTTTTCAGTTCCATAGGAACCAGATGACTTAGGTGTTTGGTTATTAGTTCAACTTGTAGTTATGGCTCTTGCCAAATTCCAGCTTTTCGTGCAATGCCCAGCATTTAAAATAAATAAATAAATATATATAATAAAAGCATCAGTTTGACAGTAACACTCATTAAAATGATGGATTGCTCCACATAGTCAGGAGTTAAATGCTCTTCTTGCTGTTTACCCAGAAAATATCTATAGGAAAGTAGAAGGCTCACAGCTAATGAAACGTTTTCTAGCTCGTTGCACAGGGAACCATGGTTTCCTTTACATGATGGAGCTATGCATAAGCAAATGAAAAGGTGAACTGCCTTTTTTTTAAATTACACAATTATAGTCTCCATGTGTAGAAAATTGAGTCACAGCTTTTCTTGTCAATTCGGACGGTGAACAAGGTTGGTCTTTCTGCACTTACAGTTATTACAACTTCTCTTTGGATCAGTAACTTATGCTTGGCTCTTGTGCTGTTGCTACTTAATCCTTTCTGATCCACATTCATGTCTGGATACACACTAAATAGTGTGATTTTACAAGCCATATCTTTCCTTCATTCTTTCATTCTTTAAACCGTTTATCATCACAAAGCGGGGTACGCCCTGAATCGGTGGCCTGCCAATCACAGGGCACAGGGAGACGGACAACCATTCACCATGACACTCATACCTAGGTGCAACATAGAATGTTCAACCAGCCTACCCTGCCTGCTTTTGGAATGTGGAAGGAAACCAGAGTACCCAGAGAAAACCCATGCAATCCTGGGAGGAGAATTTGCAAACCCCACACAGAGGACTGACCTGGGATCCAAACCTCGACCCCAGAACTCCGAGGCCGACGTGCTAACCACTCTGCCGGGCCACCAAGCCATATCTAACATTCATTATTTATTTATTTTGTACCTTGTATCCTCAAAAGGGTTGCAGGTTCATATCTAACAACTTGAGGATAACATCAACGCAATATTAAGTCAATCTCTTGCAAGTCACTCGTTTTCCTTAGAACATCCCAACATCATGTCTGGGTTGTTTTGAAAATTATGTTTTTAGTCTGTTTGGTTTAGTTCAGTTTGGAAGGCAGTTTCCTAGTGCGCTTTTAAAACCATAGTTATCTCTTCACCGTAAGGTCTGATTGTACTTCTTCATACCAAGTGTGTGACCAGTTTTTAGGTAGAGCCTTGAAGGAGACAAGGAAATGCCCACTCATTAGTGTGACTGAATTTGCAGTGTTCATACCGAAAAGCATGACATATCTTATTTCAAAAATGATGCTTGCCAATGTCCACAAATTTTCCAAAATTGGATCTAAAACTGCCTGCTTGTTGTTGACTCGTGCAAATCTAGAGTTTCACGGCATATGAATACATTAGCTATTAAATTGACAGTATATACAGTACATTAATGTATTTTTAGAAGAAAATACTATATAAAGGCATTCTATAACCTTTCTCCTTGACTTCACTCAGACATGATTGTTATCTTGAGTTTCTCACATCTGACAAAGTTAATTGAATCTTACAACATTGATAATGAATACTTTACCTAAGTCCAGGCTGTTATTCATAATATTTAATCATCGCATTAGTTATGTGGCTAATTGGTCTGCTAATAGCATAGTGATTACATACCATTTATGTCTTGGAAGTCATTTTTAATTATAATTTGCACTCATCTGATTAGGTTTTGAAATTATAACCGGTCTTTTTATGATGCACACAATTCTGGGTTTGTCATTTATAAACCCCTACATTACCAAAACAAGACCTCCACTACAGTTAATGAGAATTTATTTTCTTTCATTCAGATTTGAAACTAGGAATCCTCACCAGATGTTGGACACTTTTCACTGCCAGATCCAGAAACAAGAAGAAGTAATGGCCTCCTTAATGGAATCTGCCAACCTTTTTGAACTGAATGTCTCTGAATACAAACAGCTCCGTCAATGCAGGTAAGGACCCAAGGATGAGATAAAGCAAAATGCTTGCCAAATGTGGCACTAATGATCAACGGATTTTGTGTCCCTAATTTATATTCATACTCTGAATATGGTTGGATTCACTGTATCTCCTGTTCTTCATCCCTGAGGCATGAGGTGCTCCTGCTGAAGGAACTGTGGGACATGATCACAGTAGTGGAATCCAGCATGGCAGCATGGAAAATGACTCCCTGGAGGGAGATTCATGTGGAGGACATGGAGCTGGAGTGCAAATGCTTCTCAAAAATTATTCGAGGGCTGGATAAGAAGGTAAGGCACAGGAAGGGGGCAGGGGGATTAAACTGTGAAACTAATCAGATAAGAATGGTAACCTAAAAAAGTGCCAATAGGCGTCAAGCAGAAATTATACTAAAATTTCCCTGTCATGTATTTACCACCAAACATAACACAAAAAGAAAAATATCCTACCCTGGATGTACAGTAAATGTGAACCTGTACTTACAGTCAACTGTATTGATATTATTATTATTATTATTATTGTCATCATTTTTGTGTTGTTATTATCATTAGGCTACTGTCTTTGCCTTTCTACTAGCTGGTGGTTTTAAAATCTAATTTAGAGTTGGGTTTAGATGGAATATGAAGAAATCTGTTTTCAATTTGCATCGCTAATGATTCTCCAAGGGTTAGGGTTTGGGGTTCGTTTCTTATTATTTAATTCTACATCATTTATGTGTGTGCGTGTGGAGTGTGTGCGTGTGTGTGTGTGTGTGTGTGTGTGTGTGTGAATGTGTTGCTCTTTTTGAAATTCAAGAAATTCCACAGACTTAATACAAAGGTTTGCCCTTTGCCTGATGGAATGCAGCAAACACTAAAGTCAAAATGAATTGAAAGCATTCAATTCAATTTAACTTGTGTAGTTTTCCTCCATTGTAACAGAACTTGTTTTCTACACTCAGCAGCATGAAAGACAGAAGAAAAAAATGCAGATACTTTACAGCATTTTGTTATTTTTCACACACATCTCAGTGTGGAGGAAAATTATTTCAGTCATACTCTGTTTTGTGCTGGTTGTGATTGTCGTTACGAGCACCTCTCCTGACAAATTCTTCACAAAAAGAATATCATCATGGGAGTAAATGACTGTTATTATGCAAATACATTTTCACCATACGTACGGAGTTGGACCCAGATGCTGGAAATTAGGCGCGCATAAGGGAGTCTGGGTGCACTAACGTAAGGTTTTAATAAAAAAGGCATTTTACAAAATAAAACTTCAATAGAAAAAGCAGGGAAAAGGTAACAACCTAAAACTTCCAAGAGATAAAACACGGAGGGAAGACGCACAACTACAAAACACGATGTAAACCAAACATAACCTCTAACAAGACAATACTTCCACACGGGTAGACAAAGACATGGGGTTTAAATACATAGACAGGGGTTTCACAAGACAATTAAACACCTGGGTCACATGAGGAAAGGTGAGCAGGAAAGTCACAAGAGCTAAAACTATTGGGTAATCAAAAGGACAGATTTTTGCTTTAGACACGTAAATACACAAATTAACTATACTTAAAATTATGTCACGTTTGGTGAAATATAGATTGAACGCCGATTGCCTTACAACTTTTCACGATTTTCCTAAAATGCGCAAAGCAAGCATCATTAAACTGGGCGGTAGAACAACTTGTGAACACTTTGATAGCAGACCCCGCTTCTTCTTTTCACTCGCATTGCGAAAAATTTCCTTCAGGCCCCCTGATGAACATCAAAGAATAATGTTGCATTACACTCCTAAAACCTCACAAAACAGGTGAGGGGCCTATCCAAACTGACTACACCATGGACTTAGGCCTGTCAGCATAAGATTGGATAAGATGGAAGAGCTGTCGGCGCTTACCAGCAACGGAGCCAAGGGGCTCTACTCTGCTACTGTTGTCTTCAGCTCCAGACTACTGAGGAACTGTGCGGATAAGCTTGGAAGAGTGACTCTGCATATTCTCTACCTTGGTCTCGGTCTGCAGAAGTTCCCCATCTTGTGGAAGACTTCCTGTGTGTGGTTCCAGTTTTTGTCTAACCTTACAATGTCTTTTTGAGTCTATGCGTTTTAGCTACCGCAACCAAGATGGCGCCGTTCAAGTGCCAGCTGGCGGCGGTAGCCCCGTCCACTCTTGCTCGTTTTGTTATTTTGCTGCTTTTCTGTCTTAAAAATTTGATTTGGTGATTCTCAATGATCCCATTTACTTTGATTTGCTTTGTACTTTGTGCTTTTGCTTTGTTGTTCAGTCTAATCACCCTCTTGCTACTGCCACAATGAAATTTCCCGAATACGGGATGAATAAAGTTATCCAATCCAATCATATCTGACAAACAACCATTTCAGTCATTATTATTATCTTCAATTAACCTAACGTGTGTATGTTGAAGGAAAACACAGGAGACAAAATATGAAACTAGAGCCTTCCAACTATAAAGCAGTGTTATTTGATTGATTTTGTTCAAAGAAAAAAGCCATTAGTAAAATCTTCAAGTGATCCCTTTGCACACTGTAACATCAATGGTAATACTTCAAAAGAAAAATGCAATGTGTTTTCTTGCCCTTCACGCAGATAATTGGTACAACAAAATGATTTACCTTTAATTACTCATGAAGCTACTATTTGCTGAATTCTGCCATGGGAATTTTGAGTAAATAATCACTCAAGATTTTATCAATGTACACAATAAAATAAATTAGGATCCATGTTGACTACTTATCTAGGCTGACTGCTTATTTATGTTGACTAATTATTATCTTGACTACTTTTTTATTTATTGCCTATGTATTCATTATTTATTTGTGCACGTCATGGTGAAGCTTTGAATCTCATTATAATTGTACAATGACAGTAAAGGCATTCAAGTCAATTCAATTCGAAATCTGAATATTTCAGTATATTTTACTTAATTCTTGCCAAAATCCCTTTGTGTTTCGTAATACATTAAAATGAAAAATAAAAGCTTATTTTTGCTGTTGCTTTCTGGTGACATTTGTAGATTAAAACATGGGAGGCCTTCACATTTCTGGACAACAAGGTAAAGAATCTCCTCATTTCCATCCGGGCTGTGGCAGAGCTCCAGAATCCAGCCATACGTGTGAGACACTGGCATCAACTAATGTCTGCTACTGGTGTTTATTTCACCATGGATAAGGTTCGCAACACAATTACAAATAAGAAATCACGGTGTTCATTATTCCATTGATTCATTCATTCTTTTATTCATCCAATCAGTAACGAAGTGATTTTTAACATTTTGAATTGTGTTGTCAATGATTACAAAGTAAAACAAAAAAATAAATGAATTGACACTCCCTATATTCATTCATTTATTCATTCATTTTCTGAATTGCTTATGCTCACAAGGGTTATGGGGGTGCTGGAGCCTTTCCCAGCTGACATTCAGGCACGAGGCAGGGGACACCCTGAATCGGTGACCAGCCAATCGCAAGGCACGAGAAGACGGACAACCATTCAGGCTCACACTCATACCTAGGGGCAATTTAGAATGTCCAAACAGCCTACCATGCATGTTTTTTTCTTTTTTTGAATGTGGGAGGAAACCAGAGTTCCTGGAGAAAACCCGCACAGGCCTGGGGAGAACATGCAAACTCGACACAGGTGGACCAACCTAGATTTGAACCCAGGTCCCCCATTGTGAGGCCGTCGGGCAGTCTCAATTATTATTGTGAAGGCTTAAAATGATTTGCAAAGGTCTTTTGGTTATGTTTACATTTTGCACAGCACCTTATTTTCATTGAAATAGGGTTTGTACTTTGAAGGACATAGTGGTGCCATTTTTTTTCTTACCTTAACATTCAACTCAGATTTTATAAAAAATAGGAAACAACTCTCGCTGACCTGCTGAATCTGAACCTGCACTGTTTTGAAGAGGAGGTGAGAGGGATTGTTGACAAGGCTGTTAAAGAGATGGCAATGGAAAAAGTTGTTTCAGAGCTCAACATCACATGGACAGGTCCAACCTAAACTTTCACTATGGGCCACTTGGCCTACTTTCCAATATTTATTCTCTATTGGTATCTTACATGATGCATTGCAGGTATGAAGTTCCAGTATGAGCCCCACCATCGTACCCAAATACCCCTGCTGCGTTTCAACGAGGAGCTTATTGAGACACTGGAAGACAACCAGGTCCAGCTGCAGAACCTTATTTCTTCTAAGTATATCGCCCAGTTTTTGGATGAAGTTTCATCCTGGCAAAGTAAGTTGTCTGTGGCCGATTCTGTCATCTGCATCTGGTTTGAGGTGCAACGGACATGGACCCACCTGGAGAGCATCTTCATTGGCTCACAGGACATTCGCTCACAGCTGCCTCAGGTTACTATGAGATCGCTCTACTCTCCACTTTAAAAAAAAATTACAGCAAATGTCAGTTTCATTTATGAATTACCTCTGCATTTACAATTAAACCCAGATAAAGTGTTATGGCTTTTAACCAATAGTTGGCATACACTGCTAGTGTTAGAACTGTGGGTATGTGACTTTTTAATTGTACTTATGATGTCAGGGGTGAGCTTTTACCCATATGTTTGTTATTATACCTGTAATTCTCCCTCTCCCATGTGGTAAGATAAATCCTCTGGCTGTTTTCCCTTGTGGAAATGTCTGCAGGAGTCTAAGTGCTTTGAAGGGATTGATGCCGATTTCAAAGAGTTGGCTAACTCATTCCATCAAACACCCAATGTTATAGAGGCTACCAATAAACCTGGTCTGTTCAGCAAACTGGAGAACATCCAGTCCAGGTGATAATTAAGATGCAATTACTGTGTTGTCCTTTTCACTCTTTTTTACCGGTTCCGATGTGCAGTCACAGTCAGCTTCACACATTAAGCACATACTATATGTTAATACTATGTGTATTGTGTTTACCTCTACAGGCTATCCCTTTGTGTAAAGGCTCTGGCAGAGTATCTGGACATTAAGCGCCTGGCCTTCCCTCGTTTTTATTTCATCTCTTCAGCTGATCTTTTAGACATTCTTTCTAATGGAACCAACCCACACCAGGTGATGGCATTTTTTTTCCGAAAGCACAGCATTTTTTTTGTTTGGTATGCAGTTTGGTCTGTTCTAGATATTAAAACTAGCAAATATCGTAGGTTTACACAAGCTTTGAAAAATAATGAAATATTCACAACAACTATTTTTAAGACTGACCTCAAATTGAGCTCAGTGACATTACTAGAAAATAACACAGGAATTACAACGGACAAAATAGAGCGGTTGCATTAAATGTTTATGTTACTATAAATTTATTTCTTTGAACACCGGCCATCACGAAGAAATACTCCATATACAGTAATACCTTGACATATCAGTGTCCAAATATACACGAAATTTGAGATACGAGGAAAATTCAGAGCACATTTTTGTACATATCTATGTGAAAAATTGATTTGAGATACGAGTAAATTCACATACGAGCTCCATCCTGGAACATATTAAGCTTGATCTCAGGGACTTGAGTGCTATGAGGTCGATGAGCTAATTATATTAATAAAATAATTTGGGAGATTGAATTTTTTCATGATGCTCCTGACATAACATGTGGCTCTTTGACTCTCACCATTTAAAATTTTGCCTCTTTGTGTCTAACTTGTTTGCCACCCCTGGATTAACATAACATTCTACCTGACATAGCCCTTTAACACTAAAACTGCTTGCTAAAACTGTTTCAGAATTGCATTTAAACTTTTAATAGTTGTTTGTAAGATTTTTTTCTCAGTGGAAGTTTTCACAATCACTGGGGAAATATTGCAAAAGTACCTCGGTTTCCACACATACACGCAAGGCCAGCTTTGCCACCGCACACTGACATCGTTGAGAGTGCCAGCACGGATTTCCCTGGAGCTCAGAAAGTGAATAACACATTGATGAGTAGTCAAAGCCGCTGCAAAAATACAGTCGAGGAAAAAGAAGTCCTCCATTCCAGCGATTGTCACAGGGAACACGAGTGCTTTGGCAAATAACATGGACTCGGTCGGCACATGCAGCGGGAGTACCTTGTGAACAGTGAGTTATGACTGATGGAGATACGAGTACTGGCTCACTGACCTTAATGGTGATAACTGACTTCACCATAGTGCAGACGGACTTATTTTTGACAAAAAAATCCAGACATGGAATGTTACCATGAAGGTACATGTCTCAAAAAGCAACATTGAACTGTTGGCTGCCGGAATGCATCCATGTTATACTGTCAATATAATTCTTCTAATGTCATCACGGGGTAAATTCTGCCATCTGTTACAGAGGCATGGTTTGTGACACAATTCACTCAGTGGTTGACAGCTTATAGAGCCTGCACTCATTAAGCATTTTAATCACTTCACTGTAGACACTGTTCTACCCACATCTTTGTGGTGTTTTCCATGGTTATTTTTGCCATCAATCCGCTATCAAGCAATTGCAGTCTGGTATTTACCAATACTATACTGATGTGTTTCAATAATTAAGGTAGTAGATGCATCAAATTCCCCCAATCTCAATTATTTTTTTAAGACCTTGACACGTTTCATTAATATTTACCAATAAAATTGGTAAATCGAGTAATATAGATAATTATTTTCTTCACGGAGTAATTGAATAGAGTAATGGAAGGGACTGCTGCTTTAGAAAGTAATATGTATTCATTTATTTATTCAGCATTCCCCTTATCCCGATCAGGGTCGCAGGGGTGCCCAGCCACCTATTGGTAGTAGGCAGTTGACACTGTGAATTTGTTGCCAGCCAATGGCAGCGCACAATGACGCAAACAACCAATCATGGACACACTCTTCAGGATAATTTAAAACTGTTCAACCAGCCTTCATGCATGCTTTTGGGATTTGGGAGGACAAACGCTGAGAATACCAATGCAGCACGGGGAGACCCTGCTCCACAAAGGAAGATCGTAACCCAATAGCTCAGAACTCTGAGGTGGATGTGCTAACCACTCAGATACTGTGCCAAGAGTTGTAATACTGTTTAACGGGTAGTCGTACATTTTGGAGTAACTAACCCCAACACCGATCAGGATGTCATCATTCAAGCTAGTATAGAACAGTGAGACCATGGTGAGCTGCATTCCCAGAATGACATCATCTTTCAAGATGACAGGGGTTCAAGGTTCCCAGACCCTTTTTTCCATAGTGTGGTGATGTACAACGGAACACATCGGGTCAGACAGAAGTCTCTATTGACTATGACGTTTGCAAGTGACGTCATGATATAGAGTGAGAATAAGGAGCAGGTGGAAGAGAGCCTTGAGAGATGGAGTAAGGGCTAGATTAACAAGAAGTAAAGGCCAGTTATAGCAACATTGTAAAAGGTTTAATGAATGGGAGACTAGTTGAGTGATTATTATGTTATAACAAGTAGAGGTACAGGAGTTTGTTAGAGCAATGGAGAATGTGGGAGAAAGGTTAAAAGAAGTCCAAACATGAGTGAAAGTGAAAGAAAGGCTTTATAAAACCAAGTGGCCTGCTGAGACTAGTCATTTTATATGGCTTGGTGGTGTCCACAATGACCAGAAAGCAGAAACTGGAGCTTGAGGTGGCAGACTTGAAAATGCAGAGATTCTTTTTGTGAGTTCTGTAGTCGGAAATGATCAAGAAAAGCTCATCGAAGGTTACAGCAAGGATTTAAAGATTAACAAAACCAAGCCAGAGACGGCAGAATGAGATTGGACATATGCAGAGAAAGGACACTGGGTAGTGGATAGAACATTTTGGACAATGGATGATGGACACAGATTTGGTGAGGCAAGATGAAATTAAAGTAGCATAATAGAATGGATAACAAAAAGAATAGTGTTCATTCATTTTTATACCGTGATGCGTCATCATCATTTTTTTCCACTTTGTGATAATTATCAAAATTGTATATGACAGTAGCATAATAAAAAAGTTTATTCCTTCATTCATTTTCCGTACCATTTATCCTCACAAGGGTTGCATGGGTGTGGCAGCCTATCCCAGACAACAATGGGCAGTAGTTACACCCTGAGTTGGATGCCAGCCAATCAGAGGGCACAAGGGGACGGACGACCTCATGCTCACACTCATACCTAGGGACAATTTAGAGTGTCAAACCAGCCTACCAAGCCTGTTTTTGGGATGTGGGAGGAAAACCCATCCAGGCACAGGGAAAACATGCAAATTCCCCAATGAGAGGTTGGCGTGTGCGGTCGATTGGTCGCTGGTCTTTTGGTCGCCGGTCTTTTGGTCGCGGTCTTTTGGTCGCGGTCTTTTGGTCGCGGTCTTTTGGTCACGGTCTTTTGGTCGCGGTCTTTTGGTCGCCCCGACCGTGACAACGGGCGACCAAAAGACCGGCGACAAAACAAGGTAAAACAACATGGTCTACGCATCAATAAAAGCCAACAATGGCCATGAGCAGTTTCACTGAGCCGACATAGGAGTGTAGAAGAGTTTGTATGTACATGACTTGTCCCTTTAAGAAGGTACGTCAGTCAGGGTCTTAACAAGTTCTCCAACAAAAAACAATAAAAGTCCGGGAAATTTGGAGCTTTTCTTTAGCCTAATAATTACTAGGGCATTAAGTATGACTTAATAGTAATTCACAGTTTGTATTTAGGGAATTTGAGCAACGATTTATATGGTAATTATCAATAACCTTCCGGGCGACCAAAAGCCCGGCGACCAAAAGATCGGCGACCAAAAGACCGGCGGCCAATCGACCGTGTACCAGAGGTTGGAACCCACCAGAGATTAAACCCTTATTCTTAGAACAAACAGTAAGGTGGACGTGTTGTTTATTGCTCCATACATATCAAAAACGACATAATCATATCCTCAACGCTGCTTTTTTTGGCATAATTTTTTGTTTCCTTCAACATTATTAATGCAAACATGTGTATTTACAATCCATCTTATTAGCCAATACAGTACAGCGATCCTAATTACACTCATTTTTATAGCAGATGTGACAATTGACATATGGTTGAGTGAAAAAATTGTACACACAAACCTCCTCAAAGAAAAGAAACATGTATTTGCACTTATAGAAACATGTTACGGTATTACATCATCTGTAATTTTTTTTTTAAATCACCCTCCCTTTAAATTTATGCTTATGACATCATTAAATGTATATTCCGTTACTCCGGCTTTTATCCCAGCACATTATTTTAGCAGTTCTGAGTTATTATTATTATTTTATCATTATTGTTACTATTATTCATTTTTATATGTTTGTAGTTTCTCGAGTTTCCACACTGAGGCGATATTGCTCATACTTTTCCAGCTGACATTCTCTTACTGTCACAACAATTTTCCCACCCATACATGCACTGGAAATATTAAATTGCCATTAAATACTGTTTTCTCTTAAATAGTTTAAATTATGAAAAGGCAAATCATGCATTTCTAGTCTAAATTTTGAAGAAAGACTCAAACAAACATTTGTTTAAAATATTAGTGACGTTGAAGCTGCCCAAAACTGATGAATTGCTTTACACTGTTTACATTTTACCAGGTCCAGAGGCATCTGTCTAAGCTATTTGACAACATGGCTAAAATGCAATTTGAAACAGATGGCAAGGGGAATCTTTCCAAAACTGGACTGGGCATGTATAGCAAAGAGGAGGAGTATGTACCTTTCAATCAGTCTTGCAACTGCTCTGGACAGGTAAAATCAACTTGCATTGTTATTTTTTCCATGTCTTATAATTAGATTATAGGAGGTGTTAAAGTTTGATTTGGGAATTACTACATAGTTTCTGAAAGTTTAAATTAGAAAGCTCTCAGCCCTTTCTTTTATCAGGAAAAGTAGAAAAATATACATTAATCCCTTGTCGATTGATTTCTCTAAGAGATAATCAGAGTCAGCCAAAGTAGGGGTCCAATCAATGTCATGAGAACAGAGATGTTCGTTAAGCTGACATTCCTTTCAATAAAACACACATTAGTTTTGAGTTTCCATTCTCAAGAAAGATCTGGAAAACCTGCAATTAAGAATTGTATGACCCTAGAAAGGCTCATAAAATTATGTCAAAGTATCTTTTCTTTCACAGCACTATTGTCATATTATTTAGTCTGTTTGAAATACATAAATAATGAGACAAAAAGGCGACGCATGTGGCTCCACTTCGCTGCGTGACCGAACGTTTCGTCGAAAGACGTTTGGTCCCCGGACATTTGGTCCCCGGACGTTTGGTCGACCGGACGTTTGGTCGACCGGACGTTTGGTCAACCGGACGTTTGGTCGACCGGACGTTTGGTCGACCGGACGTTTGGTCGGCCGGACGTTTGGTCGGCCGGACGTTTGGTCGACCGGACGTTTGGTAGAACGGACGTTTGGTCGCCGGGTTTGCTCGCTGTCAAATTATGACAGAGAGTTTACTGTTGATATTTTGATATTAGATATTTAGATATTAAACTCACTCTCTCTCTCTCATGATTATAATTTTGAGAGCTGGTTTCAACAGAAACAACCCGGCGACCAAACGTTCGTTTTACCAAACGTCCGTTCTACCAAACGTCCGGTCGACCAAACGTCCGTTCTACCAAACGTCCGGTCGACCAAACGTCCGGTCGACCAAACGTCTGGGGACCAAACGTCTTTCGACGAAACGTCCGAGTACCGCTTCGCTGCTGTGGGAAATTGTGATGATCCATGGAAAGAAGTTAATTATCAAATTTATCATTGAAATTTACTGGACATTTTACAACCTTACAAATGTTCAATTGAAAATGGGTGATGCAACAAAACAACAAAATTGGATGAAAATGAGTGGCTGTAACATGATACAAAGGTCTAATGTGCAAACGGGGGGAATTCTTTGTAATTGTTCAATTGTTGTTTTCCTACCAAAGGCACAGCAATAAGTTTTTTTTTAATCCAAAAGTTCACCATTTTTTTCCCACTATGCATATTTTTTACTTTAATTAAATATTCAGAGGCACAGTAATTCCACATTATTCACCTAATGTTTGTTGTATAAGGTGGAGGTGTGGTTGAACCAGGTTCTGAACACAATGCGTGCCACTGTTCGTCATGAGATGTCCGAATCAGTGACCACCTATGAAGATAAACCCAGAGAGCAATGGTTGCTTGATTATCCAGCTCAGGTAAAATCAAGTAACATTCTATTGTACAAAAAATAGATTTTGGTTTAGGGTGCTTGTTTATGCTAGAAAATTATTGATTTCATAATTCACTGTATGTGAGAGCATATGACCACATTTTATGAAAAAAAAGGACTCATAAAATGAAACTATAATCTAACAATTTAATTAATTTAACCTAAATCAGAAAATATATTTAAGTGGCAAGAAGAAATTTAGCTGTTTTTTTCATTTGAAAGACTCTAAAGTTCAATTTATATCTACAGCATTATAGAAAAAACTATCGGATCTAGAAAATCAACAAATAAACATAAGTGATAGTATCCTAACTGGACCAAAACATTGACAATTATCAACATTCCTTCATTTTCCGAACCGCTTATCCTCACAAGGGTTGCGGGGGGTCTGAAGCCTATCCCAGCAAACTATGGACACCAGGCTGGGGACTCCTTGAATTGGAGGCCTGCCAGTCACAGGGCACAAGGAGACGGACAACCATTCACTGTCCCACTCATATCTCGGGGAATTTAGAGTGTTGAACCAGCCTACCATGTGTGTTTTAGCGACTTGGAAGTACCCATAACATTCAAATTAAAAAGAGGGATGAATGGAAGCTTGTTTGCAAAAAAACACTGTCTGTTCACAATTTGAAGAGATCTGTAGGACAAGATGAGAAGTGGAATGTGTAGTTTAATTTTTTGCTAATTTGTACCGAATCATATGCTCCACATTACAGACACCTGGGAACAAAACAAAATGTGAAAACATATGACATACTACAATCAGAGCAGGGAAACGAAAATAAATGACAGGGTTAATATTTAAAAAGTACTCCATTCCATCCTCTTCTGGTTTATTTGTGGGGGGAAAAACGCGACAGTAAGCCATAGAGCTAAGAATGATTGCTCGTCACATGCAGGGCATTTATACAAATACCCCACAGACAATGATAATTAGATTTTTTCTAAGTCAGATTTACAACAATAATTGTCGTTTTTAAAACCTCTAATTTAGAATTTCAATCAGTTATATGTTGAGTGGGTTCTTGATATTTTAAAAATAAATATCTTCACTACAGAAAGTTCGTGTTTCACTCAATGAGTTTTGATCTTATCAAAGAGTATTTTTTGAAAAGTGCCAAATTCTTGTTAAATTGTTTTTGGGAAAACTGCATCCACATCCTCCATTAGGTTGTCATTTTTTTTAACCCTTAATGGCTTTTAACTACATTGTCATCTCTGTCTGGTAAAACTTTATATTACTATAAGAGCAACACAATTATTATTCATCCATTGTTGAATACCTGTCTCCTGTGATGTATAATCTGCAAACTAATTTCCAAACTCGTCATGTGAAATAAGTGCTCGTTATGCTTTACATTTTAATGCCTTTCCCAAAATAGAAATGACTTCTTGAGTTAATTATATGACCCCCATCATAAAACAAAATGAGTTAGCCAATATTTTATGAGGTGATTAATTTGCATCCTTACTAACAAGAACACTTCTGCCCTTTTCTTTAGCCCATTTTTAATTCATGAGCATGACTTCTGGATAGAAATTTGCATCAGATGATTCATTTTTGCAAAAATATGAATAAATGACATTCTCCACACCTGTTTGTATGCTAAGTAGAAAACTAAACTCTTTGTGTTACTTTGGCTGGTATGAGGCTAATATAAACTAGACGTGAAAACAAGTTCAACCAAGTTTATTGGACTAAAGGAAGAAGATATATGCATCAAATGAAAACTATACAGGTGCAAACACTTGGGCACCCCAATATAAAAAAACATCAATATTCAGTAAATGTTTTGGCAAAATAATAGATTTTACTTATTTCCCACCACTTTTATTTTGTTATTAAACATTCCTCCTTACAAAACATCTTCGGTTAAGTTCAGTTAGATGGTTCACGGCCATGGAAAGCCAGATGATCCCATATTTTTTCATTGATATCCAGGACCAGGGACTGATTTGTACTTGGCATTGTGCGGTAGTAGATTTTGAGCAATGTTGTGGTTCTTTGTATGGTTGAAATATGACTGTTTTTGTAGGCTACATTATGCTCAAGCAGGGATCACCAACTCTGGTCCACAAGGCCCCTATCCAGTCTGTTTTCTATAGCTCCCTTCTCTACCTCAAATGAATCAAATCATCAACTCATTAGCAGGCTGTCCAGAAAACTAATAATGATCCTGATTCTTTGATTCAGCTACCACCAGATTTTGTAGATGCAGGGATCCTCAAACTATTCCAAAAAGGGCGCAGTGGGTGTGTATTTTCATTCCAACCCACCAATCTCGTGTCCTAAAGGTGCAATCAGTATATTGCAGTCAGGTGCTTCTTGTTTTCTGCATAAATCTCATTGGTTAAAGTGCCTGTGCTGGATCGGTTGGAGTAAAAACCTGCACCCACAGTGGCCCTCGAGGACCGGTTTGCCTACCCCTGACACTGTAGAGGTTCACTCGCCTGACCTTGTGCGGGCAGGCGTGGGCTCGATTCCCACATGTGGCGGTATGTTTGTGAATGCGAATTGTCATCTGTCTCTCTGTGTGCCTTACGGCTGACCAGTCGAGGGTGTAGCCTACCTTTCGCCGACAAAGTCAGCTGGGATAGGCCTTTGTAAACCCCGCAACCCATACAAGGATGCGTGGAATGGGAATATGAATTAAATATGAATGAATTATTTGATTAAGGTGTGTTGGAGTACTGGAACTGGATAGGTTTCCTTCAGGACTGTATTTGGAGGACAGCTGTGCTAAAGAATCTCTTGACATTGAGTGGGATGCATCCAACTCTCATTTAATAACAATTTCCCCAGTTTAAGGAGTGGCCATAAATGGATCTGCTCCCAAATTTTACTGTGGGTTGTTAGTGATTTTCTTGGAATGCATTGTTCTTTCATCACCATGTGTTGCACAACCTATCACCAAATAACTCAATCTTTGTTCTATCAGTCCACAGTACCTTGCACTATAATGAAGATGAGTAAAAATGTGCTTTGGCATACCTCAAAGAGGTCTTTTGTGGCATTTATGCAGAAATAGCTTCTTACGCATCTCGGATATTTCTCTTGGCCTGCTCTGCCTGGACTTAATAAGAATTGTGCATGTTTTATTTTCTCATTATGTTTCTCACAGCGCAATCTGACAGCTCAAATGTCAGCAATAGCTTTTGTAGTCCTTCCCGTTATTAGATGAAGATGTACAATCTTTTTTTCTCATTCAGGTCACTTGAGAGCGGTTTTGAAGCTGCATGTTACGTCCTCTTCACAGGAGATTCAAAGAGAAACCCAAATGCACTTCCCCTTTTTGTACATTTTATCATGATTTCACAAATCTTTTTACAAGGTTCAAAGCTCAATGAGCTTGTGCGCCAAATTTGGGTTCCAATTAACCAGTGCTAAGTTACAGATATTCAAATCAAAGATGCCCAAAATTTTGCTCTCGTGATACTTTGCTTTGATGTATATTGTACATCTTCCTTTAGCCTGATAATACTAGTGTTAATTCTGAAATGTTATTCTGTCCATCAGTTTTTTCATATATCAAAATGAAATACTGTTCGCAACTTTCAGTAATTTATAAATGAAAATAATGTTAACTGTAATGAAGCATGAAAATCTATAAATGTGTGAATAAAACGTATATTTTGGCGACCCACCCTCGCACCTATGTTTTACCCTGAGTTTCGCCAAGGTAACCATTTTAATGTGCACTTCAGGTGGCACTTACTTGCACTCAGATCTGGTGGACATCTGACGTGGGAATGGCTTTCGCCCGTCTGGAAGAAGGCTATGATAGTGCACTAAAGGAGTACCATAAAAAACAGGTGTTTCAGCTCAACACCCTCATTTCCATGCTGATTGGACAGCTTTCACCTGGAGATCGACAGAAGGTCATGACTATCTGTACTATCGATGTCCACGCCAGAGATGTGGTTGCCATGATGATTGCACAGAAGGTAAAGTGGAATTTTTCTACAGGATAATGAGTATACTGCACAGCTAGAGCTTTCATGCCTATTTCGTTTGGAGCATTTCCTCAAAAGAAAACCTGATGATCTGTTTTTTGGGGCATATGCCTAAAAGCTGCATTTGTTCATGACTACTTCACTTGTAAAGAATGTGGAGAGCAATTATGGCAACTGACCTCAAAAGATGATGGCTGCATTTATGGCCTCTACAATTTTATACACACAAACGGCTCTGGACACTATGTTTCATCTACCTTTGGTTTTAGCGAATAGTGCATCATGAATACAGGATGTACTGGAGTTATATATTTATGTACTGTAAGGCATAATATGAAATTAATAAAGCATAATTCTCATGAGGAAAAATAAACTTATCTTGGCACTAATCTCGACACTGTCTTCTCTTTCAATTTTAGGTGGATAATTCCCAAGCATTTCTGTGGCTTTCACAATTGCGACACCGTTGGGATGAGAAGGAAAAGCATTGTTTTGCAAATATTTGTGATGCCCAATTCTGCTATTCCTATGAGTATCTGGGAAATACGCCACGGCTTGTCATCACACCGTTAACAGACAGGTACATTTGTTTTATCTTATTTTCATCATCACTAATAATTGTTAGTAATTTTATTATGAACACAGGATTCTACTGTTCAGCCCTTGTCCAACAGAAGTGACTGTTTTATTTCAGTCTCTTGCTGTAAATGAGTACTTATAGCCATCCTAAAAAATAGATTGTGATACTTCACTATTTATTAGGAGGAGAAAATGTCTCAGTACCTTTTCAACACGTCTGTTTCTACAAAATTGTAACACGCTATGATAGATGATATAATTTGATTCCTAATCGGCTACCTATCAGATGTGCCTGGGCAACAATTAAAATAATATGATAAAATTATGTTTGCAGTGTCAATATTTTGACTTTTATTTTCGCTTTCATAGTGAGAAACTATTGATGGCTGTTAATAAAATTATTTAGTTGTTACAACATTAATTATAAATACATGACATCAGTGTGCAATGTATCCAAAATTTGAGAAAAATGAAAGTAAATCCACTTCCACTAATGAATCTTTACAATGTTCAACTTTTGCTTTGCGAGGTTAAACACAAAATGTTGACGGATAATAATGATTTAATAATGTTGACTCCATGAATATTTGGCAATAAATAACAATCTTACGTGTAAAAAAATATTACATTCAATGCAAATCAAAATGCTAATACATTGAGTGGAAAAAACGAACCTTGGTAGCATATTCACTTGAAATTGATATTAATTTGCGATTTACCATAATTTTACAGATTTCAAACATTTTAGTATCTCACATAAAATTTACATCCGCTATCGAAAAAAAAATGCTTTTCTTTTCTTTTTAAAATCTGCTATTGTTCTTAGAATAATTAACCATGATTCTACGTGATATAATTTAGTTGCTGCTTTATTTTCTGAGACAATTATATGTTTGGTAGATGCATGATGAAAAGAAACAAATCTTCCCATTAACTTCTTTTAATGCTAACATCTATGATAAGTAAAATCTTGTGGATTGACACCAGAGGGAAACTTGCTCAACATTTTGTTTGTTCACAATCACGTTTTCACAGAATTCCTGATAAAGTTTTAACACCACAAACATGAATACCTGCCTCACAGAGCTATTTGGCAAACTGAAACTGCAGTGTGTGATTATGCATCTCCAGATCTGTCAGACTGACCGGTATTCCATTTGAAGCCAGAACAAAGCTGAAACAATGGGCTTTGATGGCAGGATCAGCGGACATTGTAGCAAGAATTTACCATATGCTCCATGCCCTTGCTGGAAGCCACAGTGTTCCTTTTATGTTGATAGTTGTGCTTGGATTAAGCAGCATTTTGACTCACCCTTTATTTAAAAAATTGAGGAAAAGCTAACATTTGGAAAATGTAATCCATTCATACAACCAGCATGTTAAAAACTCAAATAATAAATAAATGGATAAGCTAAAAACTACAATAATAAACGAATGGATAAGCTAAAAACTACAATAATAAACGAATGGATACGCTAAAAACTACAATAATAAACGAATGGATAAGCTAAAAACTACAATAATAAACAAATGGATAAGCTAAAAACTACAATAATAAAAAAATGGATAAGCTAAAAACTACAATAATAAACGAATGGATAAGCTAAAAACTACAATAATAAACGAATGGATAAGGTAAAAACTACAATAATAAACGAATGGATGAGCTAAAAACTGCAATAATAAACGAATGGATGAGCTACAAACTACAATAATAAATGAATGAATAAATAGATACATACATAAACAACAATTTAAAACAAAATAAGAAAAACCATGTTATCATACGGACCAAAACAATTCAGCTTGGTTGTAAAGATGAATAAAACATAATCATTCAGTCAATGACAGTCCGCCTTTTTATAAACTTGCAGTAAATAACATCAGCATCAGATACACAACTGAGAAATGTATTGTTTGTCATAAATAGATACAGTTTGATGAAACGTCCACATTTTAGACCACCCATCCTTCCTCTTTAGTTCTTCTTAGTGGGAACACCAAATACATTTGATAGTCCTTCATTATTGATAGACAGATCAGAATTACATTTGGTAGGTATATTCGGGGGATGTACATGTATGGTTTCTCGCAGCCCGGGTTTTAATTTTTTGCCTCAGAATTGTTTACATTATTGATTGTGGAATTATTGGTGCCTGTAGTTAAGCTATATAGGACATGTTTTTTTGCTTTGTTTTACTTAACATGTCTCTAGAAAGATGAGATATTTAGGAGTCCACCCTGGTGGTCGTAGTTCATTTAATTTTTTTTCTTTTTTTAGGATTAACATCATTCTGACATTTTTTTTTGTAAAAGTAAACTGTCGAGAAATTATTCTCAAATATATGGCTCAAATTTGTCTCGTATCTCAAGGGAAAAAATGCCTTGATTTTCTGCCTCTTTAAATAAAATCATAATTTAGAAACTGCATTTTGTCTTTCCTTAGGTTGTTTCTGTGTCATACAAAAATATATTGTATGGCCTGAAACGTCTGTGTGATAAATATGCAAAAAACACAGAAATCATGAAGGGGGCAAATACTTTTTTATTCACTGTATATCCAAGTATAAAATTGAGCCCTGTCCATTCCCCCAGTCAAGGCGAGAACTTTATTGAATGAGAAAACTGCTGAGCTTCGAAAACTTTGTGCACTGAATCAGAAAACTAGTAATTCCAAACACCAAAATGCCGTTATGTAAACATAGTTAGCATTCTCCATGTAAAGCCTTGAGAAGCACACAAACTTCTCTCTCTCTCTCTCAGGACTCCATTGTGTATCCAAATGTTCTATCAAGTCAGGCACGCTCTCCTTCCCTCGATCTATCTTTGAGAAAATTTGCTCAATAAAGATGTGAGACAAGTTGACCAATTCCATTTTTTTTCTTTCTGGAGGAAGTACAGTGAAATGCTGTCACTCTCCTCAATCAATAACAGCACACCACACACACACACGCACACTACAATGTCAACACTATTTGTGCAAGAATATTTAGTCTCCGGGTGATAGCCCAGTGGTCTGCGGATGGCGCCACCTTTGTGGAGGCTGGGCTTCGTTTCACATTTTTGTCTTCTATCAGGAAATGCATCCGTATCTAAAAACTTGGTTGCAAATCAAC
This sequence comes from Stigmatopora argus, assembly GCF_051989625.1. Lineage (NCBI taxonomy): Eukaryota > Metazoa > Chordata > Actinopteri > Syngnathiformes > Syngnathidae > Stigmatopora > Stigmatopora argus. The sequence continues at coordinate 4,145,517 of NC_135404.1, forward strand.
TTTTTACAGTGGCAACTCCTGATGGGAAAATATGAAAGCTGGTTGGTTGATTGGTTAGTTGTCTATGGATATTATCTGTAGGAGTTAAACTAGTAATGCATTCTGTCAGGAATATTATACACACTAAACAGATGCACAGAAATACAGGAATAGAATCATGCACTTGAAATTAGCTTCTGAAATGACAGAATGTGAGATTTCTGCCCATATTTCTAGAGACTACAACAAAGCATACTGGCATTTATATTTATTGTACACATAATTTGTCTTTTCCCATTTTCTGTATTGTATAATGCATTTCTCTTCCCAAACGTCAGTTAGTAAACAGCAACTCAACAGCTAAAATTGCCAATGGAATTGCAAATAAACTGGTGTAGTAGTTATCAACCTGATCCATAAAATCTTGTTTCTCTCCATTAGTTCATATCCATGCTGCTGGCTTTAGTGATATTACATTAGTTGACTGTTGGTCCTGAAAGTTCCTGTCACAGTAAAAATCACTAATATTGTTAATCAGTCTCTATGCTAATCAAGGCACAGAAGCTGATTCTATTATCATATAATGGGTTTTTGCTCAATGACTGCTCAGCAAAGACAGAGAAATTGTAGCCTACTGCACAAGCATACAGATGTCATTTAAATTGGGATGGCTAGAGTAGAAATGGGAAGTTAATCCAATTTGCTTTACCTCAAAATTTCACCTTATGTACGTATGGTGAATTTGGTTGCCTACAGTTAAATTTGCCATTCCATTCTAAATACATTTCATAATGAATTGATCCCCTTTTCTCCAAAGCTGACAGTTTTCACTTTTCCTAGAATCTTTTTCCCCCTTTTTTTGGTTTAACTTTAGAATATTTCTGTAATGTGAAGAGGAAGAATGAAGTCAAGCACTTAAGTTGACAAAAGGACAAAAAGGGTTCTATTTCTGTTGTAGTTGACTCATGTAAAAACCGTAGGCTGGCAAATCAAGTTACAGTTTTTCTTACTAGAATACATTTACAATAAATTATTTACTGTATTGTGTACAATACTTGAGAGTTCACAGTGAACATTAGCAAAAGCTGGAAACAGAAACAGATGCTCTTAGACAAAACAGTAAAAAGTCAAACAGACCCCTCCACAATGACAAAGGAAAATAAGAAAGAATTTAATAGGTCACTTCTCGGAGTATTCCAGGAGCCACAGTGGGAACGAATTTGATTTATTTTTGCTGTTGTATTCTCTCTCACACCTTGGAAAATCTGAAAATACTGCACCCATTTGTTTAAAATATAAACAAAGGACACTCCGCTTAACAGGTCCAATTGTTCTTTTGTTTTTATGTCATTTCATTATTATTCTTTTTTAAATCTCAGCTGGCTCTTTTATGTGCTGATACGTGTATTTATTTTCCTTGTAGATGTTATATTACCCTGACTCAGTCCCTCCACCTCACCATGAGTGGTGCACCGTCAGGGCCTGCAGGGACTGGTAAAACAGAGACAACCAAAGACTTGGGGCGTGCACTCGGTATCATGGTATATGTATTTAACTGCTCGGAGCAGATGGACTACAAGGTGAGTCAACAAGTGCACCCTAGTATGTTCAGTTCAGCCCATCCTATATATCTTTCCAAATATGTGTCTGCCAGCAGTATGGTTTTCATTTGTCATTCAAGGTGTCAACCCTTTACAGCTTTCCCTTTTCATCTTCTCTCATTTCATCTTCTTTTTCTTCCCCACCTTTAGAAGAAGAACTGATTTACTCCTACGTGACAGTTATTTCTTCACTGAGCCTTGTCAAATGCCCTCAGTGCACCCTGGCTGCAGCCTGATTTATTATTCACTCATGTATAGTCTTGAACACCTTCTGCATATAAAGTGGTCAAAGGAGGCATAAACATAATCTTGCGATCCTGCTACCTCCTGCTTCCCCAGGCAGGTGCATCATTACAATATCCACGCATAAAGCACCCCTGACTATACACATCCCAGCAATGTGTCAAAAAGAACTGCTAATATACTCCGGGAGGAACACAGGCCCGACAAAGTGGCATCAGCGCTTCACGCTGTTGATCATATCCACTTAGGCACTTGCATACACAATCTCGTAAGCTCACAATTTGAATCAATCCTCCAGTCAGTTCTGTTTTTGTGTCAGGGAAGGATCCCATTGGCCTGTAATTGGAGATAAGTCAGCTGCCTCCTTCATTTTGGTCTTCTCCTTAGAGGGCAATACACTTCTTAGAAGTTGATAAAAATAAGTTCAACATGGGCAGGAAACATTTTGACCACTTATTTTACTGTCAGTGTTGCGTTATGTAAGAGTGACCAAATAACTTTTTCTTTCTATGTGTGTTGTTCTATTGATTTAGGGGTCAGCATGAGTCCTGGAGTAAAATTTTAAATAGTTTGCAAAAAGTGTTGATCCCCACAGACTGTAGTCTAACTGCAAAGTAACTATCTAACTTGACTGTGTTTGAATATATGTGTTCTTGGTTCTCTTTTTGTTCTCTCAATCAGTCCTGTGGAAACATCTACAAAGGTCTGGCTCAGACAGGCACATGGGGCTGCTTTGATGAATTTAACAGAATCTCAGTAGAGGTGCTGTCTGTGGTTGCTGTACAGGTAAGGACATTTATTGTTTTATCAAATGAAATGCCTTCAAATTCCATCTCTAGTTTGAAATGTTTTCATTCATTTTCTGAACCGCTTTATCCTCATTAGGGTCATGGGGGTGCTGGAGCCTATCCCAGCTGACTCGGGGCCAGAGGCTGGGCACACCCTGAATCGGTGGCCAGCCAATAGCAGTGCACAAGAAGAGACAACCATTCATGCACCCACTCATATCTAGGGGCAATGTAGTGTCCAATCAGCTAAACATGCATATTTTTTGCAATGTGGGAGGAAACCGGAGTACCCGGATGAAACCCACACAGGCAAGAGAACATGCAAACTCCACACAGGTCGACCAACCTGGATTTGAAGCCAGGACCCCAGAGCTGTGAGGCCGATGCGCTAACCACTCAGTCGCAGGGCCGCCAGTTTAAAAAGTTAATTCTAAAAATTTCTCCATTGCTATCTTTATTTAGTTTCAATCTTATTTGTAACATTGTCTCTGCTAAATAGAGTATGGACAGTGATAAACCAAAATAAAACTGTAGATAAGTGTCTCAGCTGTAAGCAAAACCCACAACAATTTGCACCACTGAGTTTTATGTGCAAATGGAGCACTCTTTAATTTGGTGTGACGAGAGGATGGGAATGGGTGTGTAATTAGCAGTATGAATTGATCAAACACTCAAAAAATACAAAGTAATTAATAGAATGATCATTCGATGAATTGTAATTTCATCTCAGTATGTTTTTAGTTGGGCAACCAGGTGGCCGTGTGGTTAGCGTGGGTTCCGACCTTCCTGTGTTGAGTTATCATGTCCTTCCTGGGCCAGCTGGCATGGGTTTTCTCCGGTACTCTGGTTCCCTCCCACATCCCAAAAACATGCAGGGTTGTCTGGTTGAACACTCTAAATTGCTGCTAAGTATGACTGTGAGCATGAATGGTTGTATTGGATTGGATTGGATAACTTTATTCATCCCGTATTCGGGAAATTTCGTTGTCACAGTAGCAAGAGGGTGAGGATGCAGGAATAGGAAAGGCATTGTGTGTGTATGTGTAATGGTTGTTCTTGTGCATTGCGATTGGGTGACAACAAATTCAGGGTGTCTGTTTCTCATAACTGGGATTGGCTCCAGCACTCCTGCGACCGTTGTGAGGGTAAATGCTGCGGCTGTAAAGCTGATCCACTGTTCCACGGCCAGAACGAAAACCACACTGCTCCTCCTGAATCCGAGATTCAACCTCCTGGCGGACCCTCATCTCCAGTACCCCAGAATAGACTTTCCCAGGGAGGCTGAGGAGTGTTTTTCCCCAATAATTGGAACACACCCTTCGGTCCCCCTTTTTATTTATTTACACCCTTCGGTCCCCCTTTTTATTTATATTGTTATTAATTAACAATAATTTGTCTCAATTTTCTTATTGGACATGGTTAAATGCTCACCACAAGTGACAACTCTCCTGCTCACAACATATCTTTATTATTAGCTACGGTAGAAGTCACAAGAATTGGGTTTTAATGTTTCATGCTCTCTGTCACCATGATCTAGTCAACTCCAGTTCTCACCATCCTCCACTTTATACATAGAACCAGAAGTCTAAACGCATCTGACCTAGCTCCCACGTTAGAAGTCAGGCTGTTTCTGTGTTTCAGCTGATGCTCACTGTTCTGTCATAGCGCATTCTGCTATCTATCATCAAAGAAAGCCTTTCTATGTGGTTGTGGTCTCATGAGCATTCATGTCCTGCATTTGCCCATTTTGACTTTTTTTTCATTCAAGTGGAACACTATCATGGAATAGCATATACAACTGATAAAGACGCTGATTAGGATCGTGTTGATAATGGTGATAGTGTTCCCTGGCTCATTAGTCACTGCTCTATAAAACAGTCAGTGCTATGCCCTTGCCTTTCTGTTATAGCTGTAATGAAAGTCAAGCAGTCTTCTCTTCAAGACCCTGCAAGTGAGTGTGGAGAATTTTAAAGAGCCAAAGAAATGACTAGGTGTTGCAAAGTTTAATGAATAATAAATCATGGTGCCTTATATGTGGAGAAGTAGACCTTGAGAGAGGAGCATCAAACCTTTACAGTGACAGTCAGAAACCTGTTTCATTTGCTTGGCCAGCATCAGTGGCAGCTGCTACACAGAGCAAACTCTCACCATAGCAAGCGTGGCCCAGCACAACTAATCCATCCTTCTTTGAGTGGGAACAGCTACCATCACAGAGTGACACCCTGCATTACTAGTGGGTTCTGCTGTGATACAGGTGGTGGGGTGAGCCCCATATTAAGAAAGCAGACCTAAACAGACGCCTACCAGATGTCATATAATGAACATAAATTGAAGCAATTTGCTCTTACGAGGGTGCGCAGTACGGTAGGTGAATGAGGTTTCAGAAATAAATTGATATTATTGATATATTTTATTTTTAATCACTATCAAATCATGACCTGTGAATCATGATACGATTCGTATCGCCACATTCAGTGGGGCAAATAAGTATTTAGTCAACCACCAATTTTGCAAGGAATCCTACTTCAAAAGATTAGAGAGGCCTTTAATTGTCAACACGGGTAAACCTCAACCACGAGAGACACAAAGACACAATAATTTATTTGCAAATCATGGTGGAAAATAAGTATTTGGTCAATACCAAAAGTTCATCTCAATACTTTGTGATCTACCCTTTGATGGCAATAACGGAAGACAAATGTTTTTTATAACTATTCACAAGCTTTTCACACACTATTGCAGGTATTTTGGCCCATTTCTCCATGCAGATCTCCTCTAGAGCAGTGATGTTTTGGGGCTGTCATTGGGCAACACAGACTTTCAACTCCCTCCACAGATTTTCTATGGGGTTGATATCTGGAGACTTGCTAGGCCACTCCAGGACTGTGAAATGCTTCTTACAAAGCCACTCCTTTGTTGCCTTGGCTGTGTGTTTGGGATCATTGTCATGCTGAAAGAACTAGACATGTCTCATCTTCAATGTCCTTGCTGATGGAAGGAGATTTTCACTCAAAATCTCTCGATGCATTCATTCTTTCCTTTACAAAGATCAGTCATCCTGGTCCCTTTGCAGAAAAACAGCCCCAAAGCATGATGTTTCCAACCCCTTGCTTCACAGTGGGTATGGTGATCTTTGGATGCATTTCAGTATTATTTCTCCTCCAAAAACAAGAACCTGTGTTTCTACCAAAGAGTTCTATTTTGGTTTCATCTGACCATAACACATTCTCCCAGTCTTCTTCTGGATCATCCAAATGCTCTCTAGCGAACCGCAGACGGCCTGGGTGTGTACTGGCTTCAGCAAGGGGACACGTCTAGCAGTGCAGGATTTTAGTCCCTATTGGCACATTGTGTTAATGAGTGTAGCCTTTGATACTGTGGTCCCAGCTCTCTGTTGGTCATTCACTAGGTCTCCTCGTGTGGTTCTGGGATTTTTGCTCACCGTTCTTGTTATCATTTTGACGCCATGGAGTGAGATCTTGCATGGAGCCCCAGATCGAGGGAGATTATCGGTGGTCCTGTATGTCTTCCATTTTCTAATAATTGCTCCCACAGTTGATTTCTTTACAACAAGCGTTTTACCTATTGCAGATTGAGTCTCCCAGCCTGGTGCAGATCTACAATTTTGTCTCTGGTGTCCTTTGACAGCTCTTTGGTCTTGGCCATAGTGGAGTTTGGAGTGTGAGAGATGAGGTTGTGGACAGCCGTCTTTTATACCGATAATGAGTTCAAACAGATGCTATTAATACAAGTAACGAGTGGAGACCTCGTTGGACCTCTTTGACTGCCAGAAATCTTGCTTGTTTGTAGGTGACCAAATACTTATTTTCCACTCTCATTTGGAAATAAATTCTTTAACAATCAAACAATGTGATTTTCTGTTATTTTTTCCACATTCTGTTTATTATGGTTGAGGTTTAGCCATGTTGACAATTACAGGCCTCCCCAATCTTTTCAAGTAGGAAAGCTTGCACAATTGGTGGTTGACTAAATACTTATTTGCCCCACTGTATGAGGCAATTCACACCACTTAATATATATTTTTTTCTCATAATAAAAGTGCTCAGGTGGTTCCCCACCAACGTACCCTTATTCTGATATATTTTTATGAGAACAATAATTACGTAACTCAAAATTAAATTTCACCAAGTTTTTCTGATATTGTAAAATATATTTAATACACAAACATGCATACTTTTTCTTATTTACATATCTTTGGTTGTATTTGTCCGATTTGTACTGCTGTGCAGGTCAAAAGTATTCAAGATGCCATCCGAGATAAGAAGCATCGATTTCATTTCATGGGTGAAGACATAAATCTTTCCCCTACTGTGGGCATCTTCATCACAATGAATCCTGGCTATGCTGGTCGAACTGAGCTTCCCGAAAACCTAAAGGCTCTTTTCAGGTCAGTAAAATGGTGGCAGAAGGCATTCCTTAATGCAGCAATTTTCCTTACATCTTATTTTATACACATTGCCTCAATGGATGGTCCTTCTTGTATTTTTCTATATTTACTATATAATCTGCAGTACAAAACCAGCATTACTTTAACGATGCTGGATACAGTCAGAGATGGGAAGATCCAATTAAGGTTAAACAACATTTTGAAATGCAAATGATGAAAATTTCTCAGATCTGATTATGAAATGAATCTCATTATAGATGACAGTCAGTTCAAGCCTATTATTCAACCACACAGTAAAAGCAATCCTGTATTTCATTGTGTTCTTTCCACTTTTTCACAGACCATGTGCTATGGTGGTGCCTGACTTTGAGCTAATATGTGAAATTATGTTGGTGGCTGAGGGATTCATTCATGCCCGTGCCCTGGCTAGGAAATTTATCACGCTCTACACACTGTGCAAAGAACTTCTTTCAAAACAGGTAGTTTAGATACTCAATTATGATAAGATAAAATGTCCACTTTGTAAAGACTATTTTAAGTTCGGAAACTGTTCACACTAGTGAACATTCATTGAACTTTTTGATTTCATTTACTTCTCTTTTTGTGAGGCTGAAAATAGTTTGCTTGCCAATGGTGATGATGTCTTCAGTTGATTATTTTATTTATTTAATTTTGCAAAGCAACTTTTGTTTTGAAGGCAAATTTATAAAAAATAAAGACACATGTCAAAATTTCTGCAGGTTTTATTCTTTACTTTTCATAGTGTAAGGAGGGAGTTGTCTTATCATTATTGCACAACAGAAAAACAAAAACACTTTTTAAAACCATCATCTTTCATAATGTCTTTTCTTATAAAGTAAGGTAACATAGTTACTTTCTTATTTGAATAAGGAGGAAAGTAATTTACTAATTCACAGAAGTTTCAAATTTGAAACAAAAAAATGTGATAGTTATCGGGATAATTATCAACATCGACTGATAATTATTTTTATCATGATAACAATTTTTGTCATATCGCCCAGCTCTAGTTGATTGTAAACATAACTTTATTCCTACTTCTTCTTAAGGACCACTATGATTGGGGCCTCCGTGCCATCAAGTCTGTACTGGTTGTTGCTGGTGCTCTAAAGAGGCATGATACCAGCCAAGCTGAAGACCAAGTATTAATGAGAGCCCTGAGAGATTTCAACATCCCCAAAATTGTGACTGATGACATGCCGGTGTTCATCGGGTTGATAGGTGATCTGTTCCCTGCTTTGGATGTACCCAGGAAAAGGGACATGGACTTCGAGAAGCATGTGAAGAAATCTATTCTTGACTTGAAGTTGCAGGCTGAGGATAATTTTGTGCTCAAGGTACAGTAAACTCAATTTCTTTATTGGTTTCTGCATTGGATTTGATTTTGTTTACAAGTAATTTCAAAATGTACAATAGTGTCGTCAGAGAGATTGGAAAATCCAATCATAAGTTGTCTGAGAAGCAGCAACAACGTCCCTCACTGGGATTTCATCTTTAACAATTTAGAAAGATATTACAGTTGTGGCACTTTCATTCAGATTTATCTTAGTACTCACCAATTGCTTTGTACTCATTGTAATCCTCCAATGGAAAGAGGCCATTAGTGACTAATATGTCTAAGGTTTTCGATGAATTGCGCAAATTTGGTTTACGGCAATAATTGGCTGTGATGAAGGTATATGATTCTTTTCGTTATATCAAATATCCCTCCTCCCTCCCCCCACACACACATACACGCACACGCATACAGACACACACCTAAAGTAGGCATGCCTTATGTCAGAGGGAGATAAACACAAGACCCCAGGAAATAAGTGCAATTTGCCTCAGGTCAAGTAGACACGGATACCACATAATAACACAACATAAATGGAGGCTGGGGCTGCAGCAAACAACTTAACCCTGGCATTGTGGCAGACAACCACAGAAAAAGAAACAAAATGAGAGTGCGAGAGAGTGTGAGGGGGAGACAAAGAGAATGGCAAAGCAATCAATAACAACCATTCACCCTCAGAGCTTAAACTTTTACTGTCTTTGTTTGTGGAGCCAACCTTTTGATTTCAGGCAACACACAGGAATTAATCGAGGTGAGAACAAAATCATGCCTTTAGCTTTAGCCTGTGCTAGCATTAGTCCTTCTCACATCAAAGTAGTAATCAGTCGGGGACTTTGAGAGTCTAAAGCCACCTGGGCTCCTGCTGAATGGAAGGGGATGAGGTGCTCCAAGGAGAACTGTCGATGGCATTGATTGAGCTCAGCATCTGTATGTTTGAGTGGAAATAGGGGTGGGGTGGTGTGGGGGCATTCCTCTTTTATTCCCTCTTTGTTGCACACACTGTCACATCTTAACTCACAATCAGCTGAACAATTCATGAAATGTTCTTCGTAATGATCCGAACTTTAGACCTTTGAAACCTGTAAATTCTGTGTGTGTATATATATATATATATATATATATATATATATATATATATATATATATATATATATATATATATATATATATATATATATATATATATATATATATACATACATATGTACACCTTATAGATTCATATTTATAACCTCACATGACGCAGACATGCAAGAAGCAAATACACATTTTAATTACAAAACAATCGTGATCAAACCTTATAATGCTCTCAGCTGTGTAGAATTCCATTTCAGATGATATTATATTCAAACATTTGCCTGTAGTAACCATGCCACACACAACAAATTCAGTAGAACTGTCAGTTTATCCAAGTGATTGCGTTGTTAGATCCAATTTTAGGCTCGTATTAGCCAGCTAAATAAGATAAAAAATCTGCAAACTCGACTTGTTACTATTACTTGAATTGAATCTAATGAAATGCCTTTATTGCCAGTCATTATACAAGTATAATGAGATTTAAAGCTTCAAAATGAAGTGGCCAAATAAATATGGTGGCTTGTTCTAGTGACAGGTTGAAAATGTCTGTGAAGACTGGTGCTAGTTGGTCAGCACATTCATAAGTACTTTAATTTACATGTTAAATTATATCAACAGATTGAACCTGTGGAAAGCAAGCTTTGCTGTTTGAGGAAAATGCAATGACTGTTCATATTGCAAAACATCTAAAAGCTACTCCTAGAAATTGTATGAAACATCATCAACAAAGGAGTAATTGCGTCAAGTTGTGCTATATTTAATATAGGTGGGAGTACAAAATATAAGAAAATAAATGATAACATACAACTGTAAAAAAAGAGTTATGAGTAGAGGAACGAAAATGAGAATATGTCATTGTCAGTGTCTGTTTTCACAACACAAATATTGATTCATTATTGTAAAATTAAAAACTTTAAATATTTCATTCATTTTGTTGTGTTAGGTGGTGCAGTTAGAAGAGCTTTTGACTGTCCGTCACTCAGTGTTTGTGATTGGGAATGCTGGTACTGGGAAGAGCCAGGTGCTGAGGTCACTCCAAAAAACGTATCAGAACACAAAACGTCGTCCTGTGTGGATGGATCTTAACCCAAAAGCTGTAACCAATGATGAGCTTTTCGGCATCATCAATCCATCAACAAGGGAGTGGAAAGACGGTGACTAGGGATTTTTGTGAAATCTGATGTTTAAAAGACGTTGACAGAAATATACATCTTTTTTATCTTCCAGGTCTTTTCTCTAGTATAATGCGTGAATTATCCAACATTAGTCACAATGGCCCGAAGTGGATTGTACTGGATGGAGACATTGACCCAATGTGGATAGAGTCACTCAACACAGTCATGGATGACAACAAGGTATGAAGTTAAACTGCTGAAGGTGCCAAGTTTACATTAATACAATGCTCGTTGTAATATTTTATTAGGGTAACAAGGGTTACGGGGTGTGCTGGAGCTTATCCCAGCCAACTATGGGCACCATTCATGAAGGACATCCTGAAAATGTGGCCAACCAATTACAGGGGACAAGGAGACAGTCATCCATTCATGCTCACACGCATACCTAGGGTCAATTCAGTGTGCAGGCTTACCCTGCATGTTTTTGGGATGCAGGACGAAACTAAGGTACCTGGAGAAAATCCAGACAAGCCCAGGGAGAGCAGGCAAACGCAACACAAGAAGGCCCGGTCCTGGGATTGAACCCTCGATCTCAGAACTGTGAGGCAGACCTGCTAACCATTCTCCACCAGGCCGCCCTCATTCTATTTTTATTTCCTAGGAAATGTACCATTGAGATTGAAAAACACTTTTTTTACTGAGGTTTAGGCTAAGCGACAGCATAGTTACAAATAGAACACAGTTAAAATGACATTCAAATGAAATGAAGCTAAAGGGGGTTAGTAGTAGTAGTAGCCATAGTGCAATGGCAACGAGAACATGTACAGTAATGCAAAACATAAGATTACACACATCGCAAGCACAATGAAGATGTAGAGTATCTACAATGCTATGAAAACTGTAGAAATACAATATCTTTCCATGTCCCAGGTTCTGACCCTGGCCAGTAATGAACGAATCCCTCTGAACTCAACCATGAGACTATTATTTGAGATCACCCATCTTCAGACTGCTACACCTGCGACGGTATCTAGAGCAGGTATGGGATATGATGGGTAAAATGTATTTCTTTAGAATCTATATCTCAAGATATTACTGTAAAGGCAATCAATTCAATTAACCATCAAAGTGTTCAGCATTCCCTTTAAAGGTATCTGGTGCATGTAGTGGTTGTGAATGAGTATAATGTCTAGACCCCGAATGTAAGCCAACCACAACTTTTTCAGTCTTATTTCAATGCAAAAAGGCAAGGTCCAAACAAGGGATTGAACCATCGATCTCATAATTCTGAGGCTAACAACCACTTTCCCACCGAGCTTCCTTATTTATTTGCCATTTTGTATTTTTATTTCAATGAAATTTTTACTACACTCAACTACTAGTAATCAAATAGAAAACTGAAGTTTGAAAAAATTCCTGGACAGAATCACGATTGGACGGTATGAGGGGAAAAAAGTGATAATTTTTATGGCCGATTGTCTAGCCCTAATAAGTCCTGGGAAAAAACAGGAAAACAAAATAATGAAATAATGCATTTGTAATTGACGGTAGTTAGTCATTATATAGTGAAGGGCTGGGACAAAAAAACTGATGATTTTTTTACTTCAGTGACTTCATTTCAATCAATTCATTTACCTGCCCCCCAAAACATTACTCTTATTCACCAATTCAGAGATACATTTTCTCACTCTTTGCACATTTTCTGCACTATTTTTCAAGCTAGGTCTGGGCGATATAATATAAAAATGTTATCACAATTAAAAAAAAATATCAGTCCATTGATAATCATCACAATAACTATCAAATTTTTTGTCTTTCAATTTTGAAACTTCAAGCTTCTGCAAAATAAATAAATTACTTTCCTCATTATTGAATGATGAAACTTCATTAACTTACTTAAAAAGAGAATATAAAATAGGATTTTAAAAAGTGTTTTTTGTTCTGTTGTGCAAAAAATATAAGACAATTACCTCGTTTTGAAAAGAAATTAATAATAAAACCTGCAGAAATTTTGACAAGCATCTTTATTTTTATAGATTTACTTCAAATCAAAAGTGGCTGTGCACAAATATTTAAAAGGCATTATAAAATAAAGAAATCCCTTCTGTTTCTTCTTTTAGAAGGGAATATGTTGTAGAGCACTGCCAAGGTTAAGTGAATCTCGGTGTGCTGCACGTGTTTTTCACTCGCATCAGCGCCCCCGTTTTTTTTAGTGTTTGAGTGGTCTAATTGTAGTTTATATTTATCGACTTTTAACAAAGTTTGTATTATTGTTATTAACAAAATGATTTGAAAAGTTACATATGATGCTCATTAGCTGGCCAACTTTTCCCATACCAAGTCACACACTACTCAATTGTTTCAGTCGAACGAGCCCATCTGACGCTACACGAAATCCGATTCAGAGATTCATTATCATTGTTTAAAAATTGTGTTTTAGTGATTGTCTTTTCACGGCCACTTGAATCCTTATCCCTCAAATTCCAAGCATAACCCTTTTTAGTCATTTAGCCATGTGCAGTGTAAAAGTGCGTGCAATACAGTTTTAGTACCCTTGTTTTATTTTAACAAATTATTACAGTGGATCATTTCATGGATTACATTGGTGTACTGTAAATGTCTATTCAAGCAAAACTTAATTTGCCTCACTGTCTTCAGGAATCCTCTACATAAACCCAGGAGAGCTAGGCTGGAACTCTTGGGTCTCCAGTTGGATTGACAGGAGAGAGGTGCAATCTGAGAGGGCTAACCTGACCATTTTCTTTGACAAGTACCTCCCTTCCTGCTTGGATGCCCTGAGATGGAGGTGAATTTTTTTTCCTAAAGAAATCACGTGGCAGTATATTGTGCCAGAGTTGATATATCATGATGTCAAATCCCATACTGCGTTCATGTACGTGACCACATAATTTGATGTTCAATCACCGAATTTTTGAAACGATAAGACATACCATATTTAATTAAAAAATGCAGTCTCCATTGCGGGTGTTTAACACATACATAAGGTGCAATATGCAGAGCATGTATTCACACTAAAACATGACACGCTAGCGTGCAAAATGCACTAGCATGCAAACATGGTAGTTGTGTATGTTCACACATTTTTCTTGGCCAGATTCTAGCACATTTTTATAATTAGGCCAAAATAAAATATGATGCCTTCTAGCAAGTATGTCTTCAAAAATGTTCTATGACCCTGGATGCTAAAGTAATTCAGTGTAAGGTACACAAATAACCCTGTGATTATATATATTTTTTTAAATGCCAATCGAAAACAATGTATTCATGACTTTAGTATTACATTGTTTTTCAATCTTGATGAAATATGGTCGTATTTCTTATTCAGGTTTAAAAAGCTTATCCCGATCCCTGACCAGAGCATGGTACAGATGCTTTGCCATTTGCTTGAATGTCTGCTGACTCCAGAAACTGTACCGCCAGACTCTGCAAAGGAACTCTATGAGCTTTATTTTGTTTTTGCGGCTGTCTGGGCTTTTGGGGGAGCCTTGTTCCAGGACCAGGTACTGCTCGTCCATCTAGACATATTTATATTCTAAGTGGTTGGACAAATCAATCAAATAACCAAGCACATTTTAGCTTTGATTCAACCCTCTACATGTATAGAACTCCATATTCCATGTAGTTTTGATTTAAAATTAAATAAATGGCAGAAAGGAGGACACAAAGGAGGCATACAGCTCAGTCCCCCTCCCCCCACTGGGCCGCTCAGACCACAACCTGGTCCATCTGATCCCCACCTACATCCCTATGGTGAGGAAAATAAAACCTACCACGAGGATCATACAAAGATGGACCGAGGACACCAGCATGGTACTGAGGGACTGTTTTGAGACCACTGACTGGGAGGTGCTGTGCAATTCACATTGTAATGACATTGACAGCTTGACCCACTGCATCACAGATTATATTAACTTCTGTGTTGAGAACATTGTACCCTCCAAGAAGGTCCGTTGTTTCTCCAACAATAAGCCGTGGGTCACCAGGGATCTAAGGGCCCTCCTGAACAAGAAGAAGAGGGCTTTTAGGTCTGGGGAGAAAGAGAGCCTGAAAATGGTCCAGAAGGAGCTGAAGAGAGAGATAAGGAAGGGTAAGACCATCTACAGGAGGAAGCTGGAGAACCAACTCCAGAGAGGCAACACCAAAGAGGTCTGGAGGAGCTTGAGGACTATTTCGGGCCATGGAGGCAACAGCGAGAGAGACCCGGAGTCTGGCGGCAGGGAGTGGGCCAATGAACTGAATCAGTTCTTTAACAGATTCAGTCCTGCCCCCACTCCCCTGACCCCCCAGACCGGAAGCAACGCTCCCCCCTCATTCTCCTCCTCCTCCTCTTCCTCCCCCTCTTCCACCGGTCTCTGCATTACTGTCGATCAGGTGATAAAACAGCTCAAGAAGATCGAGGCAAGGAAGGCTACCGGTCCAGACGGCCTCAGCTCCAGACTACTGAGAGAGTGTGCGGATCAGCTTGGTATAGTGATTCTGCATATTTTCAACCTCAGCCTCAGTCTGCAGAAGGTCCCCACCTTGTGGAAAACTTCCTGCGTGGTCCCAGTTCCTAAGACTGCGTACCCCAGGGAGCCAAACCACTTCAGGCCGGTAGCATTAACCTCTCACCTGATCAAGACATTGGAGAGAATCATCCTCAATCACCTCAGCCCCCTGATGAATGCAGAGCTGGACCCTCTGCAGTTCGCCTATCGTCCAGGCATTGGTGTGGAAGATGCTACCACCTACCTGATGCACAGGTCTCTTTCACACCTGGAGAACGCGGGGAGCACACTGAGAATGATGTTTTTTGACCTCTCCAGTGCCTTCAACACCATTCAGCCGGTTCTACTGAGAGGAAAACTGGAAGAGGCTGGAGTAAGGAACCACCTAGCCGCATGGATCATCGACTTCCTCACTGACAGACCACAATATGTGAGACTCCAGGACTGTACGTCTGATGTGGTAGCTTGCAGCACGGGGGCCCCACAAGGCACAGTGCTCTCTCCACTCCTCTTCTCCCTCTACACATCGGACTTTAAACATAATACAGACACCTGCCACCTCCAGAAGTTCTCTGACGACACCGCTATTGTTGGACGAGTGACGGACGGGAACGACCTGGAGTACAGGGGAGTCATCACAGCCTTTGTTGACTGGTGTAGGCAAAACCACCTCTACATCAACACCAGTAAGACAAAGGAAATGGTCGTCGATTTTCGGAGGAATCCTCAACAGACCACTCAGGTGAACATCCAGGGTACAGACATTGAAATCGTGGAGAATTTTAAGTACCTGGGTGTTCACCTCAACAACAAACTAGACTGGTCCACAAACACAGATGCCCTGTACAAGAGGGGCCAGAGCCGCCTCTACCTACTGAGGAGTCTACGGTCCTTTGGAGTGTGCAGGACACTGCTGAGGACTTTCTACGACACTGTGGTGGCCTCTGCAGTGTTTTATGCAGTGCTTTGTTGGGGATCCGGGAGCACGGAGAGGGACAGGAACAGGCTGAATAAGCTGGTCAGGAGGGCCAGCTCTGTTCTGGGCTGTCCTTTGGACTCTGTGGAGGAAGTGGGAGAGCGGAGGATGCTGACCAGGATGATGTCCATCATGGACAGCACCTCCCACCCCCTGCATGAGTCTGTGGAGTCCCTCCGAAGCTCCTTTAGCAATAGACTGCGGCACCCTCATTGCAGGAAGGAGCGCTTCCGCAGATCCTTCCTCCCATCAGCTGTCAGGCTCTTTAACAAAAAAATAGCTTTGTGTTAAGACCTACCGTATGCATGCATGTACATTTATGTGTATGTATGTATGTATATATGTCCTAAGCAACACGCTTATTTGATTATATATTTATTCATGTATTTATTTCTTGACCTACTTGCCTTTCCTATTCCTGCATCCTCACCCTCTTGCCACTGGAACAACGAAATTTCCCGAATACGGGATGAATAAAGTTATCCAATCCAATCCAAATACTTCAGAAAAGGAGATCCTCATCCATATAAGCTAGAAGAAAAAAACTACTCTCTCTTCCACAAATTTATTCTTTTTTATTTCGCCATCACAGACTCATTTAAATGCTAATTGGTTTATTGACCGGAGACTTTAATGGAATACTGAAACAGAGGACCAAATAGTCTAGCAGGGAAAATGGAAGGCAAGAAACTGATAGTTAGATGGTGATCAGGTAACTGTAGTAACCTGTAGTCTATAGCCAATTCATTTAAAAAATGCTGCTATCTTTCGTTTTTCTCTATTTAATGTATGTGGCTGTGCCACATTTTTCTTGATTGCATTTGTTCTGTGGTTTGTATTCACATATAATGTATTAAAAGATATGTGAATGTGAATACTACACATTACATAGAAAAAGCCATTTTAGGATATTGACTGATAGATACTCCATGTCTTGTTGTGAATGAAGATGATTGACTACAGAGTGGAGTTCAGCAAGTGGTGGGTAGCAGAGTTCAAAACCATCAAGTTCCCATCTCAAGACACGGTGTTTGATTACTATGTTGACCCAGAGAGCAAAAAGTTTGAACCCTGGTCCAAATTGGTGCCCATGTTTGAGATGGATGCGAACACCCCCATTCAGGTATAGTAATACTACAAGACAACTCTATTTTGGTTTACATATGTTGGACAAAGCCTCCTTGTGCCCTAAGATCGGCTGGCCACCGATTCAGGGTGTCCCCAGCCTCTGGCCCGGAGTCAGCTGGGATAGGCTCTAGCACACCCCGCGACCCTAATGAGGAAAAAGCGGTTCAGATAATGAGAGATGTGATGAGATATGTTGGACAAAAAGTGGATAATCTTCTGTGAAAATGTAAATAATTGTCTAATATCTCTGATCTAAATTTCTGAACCGCTTTATCCTCACTAGGGTCGCGGGGGATGCTGGAGCCTATCCCAGCTGACTTTGGGCCAGAGGCGGGGGACACCCTGAATTGGTGGCCAGCCAATCCCTACGCAGGGCACAAGGAGGCAAACTACCATTCACGCTCACACTCATACCTAGGGGCAATTTAGAGTTACTGATTGCAGATGATCATGTGACCTTGCTTCGGCAATCAGTGCTGCGAGGAATTTATATAGCTTGAATTTGAAAATAATCGGTGAATGCGCATATGAAACTGGTGGGTTTCGGTAGCTCCAACAAGGTTAAGAATCACTGCACTATAACCATTTGCTATTTAATGTTCATTATTGTCCCATATTGGACGAATAAAACAAATATGTCTGGAGCCGCAATATATATACAGTATATATATATATATATATATATATATATATATATATATATACAGTATATATACTGTATATATATATATATATATATACAGTATATATACTGTATATATATATATATATATATATATATATATATATATATATATATATATATATATATATATATATATATATATATATATATATATATATATATATATATATATATATATATATATACAGTCTTTTGTTGCCCCCAATCGATCTTTTTGGAAAGTGCTGAAGGCATCAAATTTAAATGGAGCATAAATAATATCCTAGGTTTGAACATGAAATATCTTAGTATTCAAATGATATATATTGAAAATAAGTAGTAAATTTAACATATCCCAATTTCATTTGAATTAGATTTTCTACTATTAAATTCCGAGTAAAATAAATCATCATTGCTTGAATTCTACGCAATGTGACTTTTCATTTCAGGCCTGTCTAGTTCATACAGCAGAGACCATCCGTATCCGTTTTTTCATGGACCGCCTACTGGAGCACTGTCGGCCCTTCATGCTCGTTGGGAATGCTGGCACTGGGAAGTCTCTCTTGGTTGGGGCTAAACTTGCATCACTCAACCCTGACAATTTTGTGGTTACAAATGTTCCTTTCAACTATTACACAACATCTGCAATGTTGCAAGGTACAAACCCTTATTGTTTCATCCACTAAGAATCATTTTCATTAATTACTTTTGGACTATAAATCTGGATAGCACAATCATTCATCTTCTATATCGCTTATCATTGATTATTTATTTGTCTGTTTGTTTGTTGTTGTGTTTATGCACTTTGTGTTGAAGCTTTTCTCATAATACTTATATAATGACAATAAAAGCATTCAATTCAATTCAATTCCATTCAATTCAATTCAATTCAATTCAATAACGGATAGCGGTGGTGCTTGAGTCTATCCCAGCTAGATGGGCATATGGCAGAGTATACCCTGAGCTGGTTGCCTGGTTGTTTCAATTTTCATATGAAAGATAAAGATGCTTAAAATTGCTTTTATTAACCCAGTGTCAAATTGCTGTTATTAACCAAGTGTCAAATAGTTTGTCAAGCACATAGGCAATGTTATGAGCAAGTACAGTAAAATATTGGAATGACATTTGTGGGGTTATTTTCAGAAAGCTCAGAATTAATACTATTGTTCCTCCAGCAGAACTATAATTTGAAGGTACTGTGATAGGTTATTGTTATTTCTCTATCATGAATTACACATATGTCGGCCTGGCGGCTCAGTGGTTAGCGTGTCAGCCTCACAGTACAACCCCAGGTGGGCCTCACTGTGTGGAGGTTGTATGTTCTTCCCGTGCGTGTGTGGGTTTTCTCTGGCTGCTCTGGTTTCCTCCTACATTCCAAAAACATTCACTGTAGGCTAGTTAAACACTCTAAATTGCCCCTAGGTATGAGTGTGAGTGTGAATGGTGCTCTGTCTCCTTGTGCCCTGTGATTGGCTGGTCACAAATTCAGGGTGTCACCTGCCTGGGGCCCAAAGTCAGCTGGGATAGGGTCCAGCACCCCCGTGACACTTTGCTTCACTGTATTCCTGTTTAATATTTGTACCGCTACATTGTTTGCATTCATTATTCCTATTATTATAATATGTATGGCAGTGATGAGCTGTGAATTATGGACACAATGATTTTGTTTAGAATCTGTATATGCTAAAATTTTAAAACACATAATATAATATATCTTAAAACATTTATTGCACACTGTCCGTAACTCCTATAAATTTTTCACTTTTTCAAAAATTACTGTTTGCCTACCATATGGCACATTCAACTTGAATTGCTGGTTTATACAACCAACAATTTATAAAGAAAAATATTGAAACTTATCTGGGGTGTCCAAACTTTTTAATACCAGTATAATTTATATATAGCATTTATTCTTGTTGATTAACACCAATATTTTATGAATTAGTTTGTTTTTCGCAAGGGTAAAATGCATGTACAACCTAAAAGTATGTCTTGTGTGTGTTTGTGTGGTGTTCATCTGGCAAGGATAGCTACAAACGTGACCAAAAAAGATAAACTGATTACTTAATTCCAGAATTTAGTTCAGAATCTTCTATTTATGACAAATTTTATGTATGTATAATACTACCTTTTTTGGTCCAGGGTTTCACTTCTTATTTACACTACAGTCTTAATCACTCAAGAACATGCGTGCAGTACTTTCATGATTTAACCGAAAATATGATTTTTTTTGGGCAACAAATAATATGAATTAGCATGTTTTTTCTTTCTTTTTTTGTGAGTGGATGGTTGTTGAACTCCATTTATAATATGAACTACAATTGACTGGTGACATGACGTCTTCCATTGTTTGTCTAATCTCTGCTGATGTAATCTACACCAATATAGAAAGTATATGGATGGCTAATTGAGAAATTGTTCACTCTAACAATTAGGTGGAATCTATTAATAGTGACATGACACCTAAATCGTAGTTCCGATAATTGTATAAAAATGTAAAGTTTGACATTCACTATACTCTTCTATTATTTGTCTTCTGCATAGGTGTAATGGAAAAACCTCTTGAGAAAAAGGCAGGCCGCAACTACGGTCCTCCTGGCAAGAAAAGATTGATTTACTTCATAGATGACTTGAATATGCCTGAGGTGGATGCATATGGCACAGTTCAACCTCACACACTAATACGTCAACATATGGACTACAACCACTGGTACAGCTCTTTTACTTTGATGCATATATATATATATATATATATATATATATATATATATATATATATATATATATGTATATATATGTATATATATATCTATCTCTCTCTCTCTCTCTCTATATATATATATATATATATATGTGTATATATATATATATGTGTATATATATGTGTATATATATATGTATATGTATATATATATATATATATATATATATATATATATATATATATATATATATATATATATATATATATATATATATAACTTATTTATTTTCGCAGAGATTTTCACAAATCACCACATTGGCTAACTGGCTGTTTTCACATATAGGAACCCAGAAAGATTCATTTAATTAGCGGCTGCTGGGTGTATTATACTAAGTAAACCAGAGAAACTGCGGTTGTTGTGAAAGCATGTTCCTTTTCCAGGATTAAGAAAGGTCACTTCATTAGCTATATGCTATATGATAAACACGGTGAAAGACAGATGTAATGTGACGAGGACACAGGTCTAGATAATTTTACTTTGTCTGCATTTTTGTGACAATGCTGAGTATGGTTTTGCCGAATCAAAACTAAGCAGGATATGACTATTGTTGTATATGGGTAATCTATTAAAGATACATAGGTTTTGTGATTCGGTGTAATAACATGTTTTTGTCATTGTGTGGAAATTTCACACCGCCAACATCATCACTGTTCAGCAGATAAAACATGACATCTTTGTTGACTTTATATGGCTCGGAAATTGTTCATGACTAATATGGATTTTAGTGGGGATATGTTGGGCTGTGTCTAGGAGGCTAAATGCTGACATGTCCAAATGTAACTTTTAATTTACCTGACTGGTTCCTAATCTCTTAAAGGTATGACCGCAATAAACTACTTTTGAAGGAAATTCACCATGTTCAATATGTGTCCTGTATGAACCCCACAGCTGGAGGTTTTACCATCAATCCGAGGTTACAGGTATTTTTACAAAATGCACTCACATTTTCAAAATTACATCAACATATTAGTCAGTATTGGGAATAACTCAAAAAGGGGAAGTTTTACTCTGTTTTCAGATGGTGTTTTTATTTATTTATTTATTTATATTTACATCACTTGGCATAATCACCCTGCAATTAACAGTTGAACACTGCCTGCTGCCCCTTAACACAATTGCAAATCTACACATTATTCTTTTTGAATGGAAAACTATTTGTTATTTTGCAGAAAAGGGTTGTGGTTTATTATTTTCATCATTATTATGTAGGGCGGCCCGATGGATGAGTGGTTTGCGCGTCGGCCTCACAGTGTGGGACCTGGGTTCAATTCCAGGTCGGTCCACCTATGTGGAGTTTGCATCTTCTCCCTGGGCCTGCGTGTGTTTTCTCTGGGTACTCCGGTTTCCTCCCACATTCCAAAGACATGCATGGTAGGCTGATTGGACACTCTAAATTGCCCCTAGTTATGAGTGTGATCGTGAATAGTTGTTTGTCTATTTGTGCCCTGCGATTGGTTGGCCACCAATTCAGATTGTCTCCCTCCTCTGGCCCAAAGCCAGCTGGGATGGGCTCCAGCACCGTGAACCTAGTGAGGAAAAATCAATTCAGAAAATGAGATGAGAAAATGTGTATATGTATGTGTGTATATATTTATGTATGTATGTATGGGTGAACCAAAACAATTAATGACTGATGTTTTTTATCGGCATCTTCTGCCTGATTGTCATCCTAAAATTAGGTGACTATTGTAACCTGCTTATTGTTTACATTTACATGTATAATGCATTTTTCTCCACAGCGGCATTTCTCAGTTATTACCCTGTCATTCCCTGGAGACGATGCCCTTGCAACTATATACATTTCAATTTTGTTGCAGCACTTGCAGAAAGATGGTTTCACAGCTGCCATACGGAATAGCTGTCCCACCCTAGTCCAGTTATCGCTGGATCTACATATGCGGGTTGCCTCTAACTTCCTTCCCACTGCAGTCAAGTTCCACTACATCTTCAATCTCAGAGACTTATCCAATATATTCCAGGTATCACATTTTCTGTAAATACTCTTTTGGAAAGGGAGCTAACCGTGTGAGAAATCATTTAGTGAAACAACCCTGGGTTAATCTAATCACCATATAATGTTAAAGGCCACGTTAAAAATCAGTCACTTCTGTTAAGTTATTCCACACTGTTTCTATGACTGCACTTCCCACATTAATACAGCCAAGCTACTGTTGCTAATTTTTCATTTAAATGATTATTGATTTAATAGCTTCACCCTGAAAGCTAGAAAAAAGGCTGAAATGTATGATGGGATTCCACTTGCACGGGTATTACTGATGATTTAATGAATTTAAAGAATATAATATCAGCGCAAGAAAGCTCAACAAGGGAGGTGCTCTCAGGGCAATATTTAACTCAAAATATTCCACAGCTTCATGGAGGGCAGGCTTCATAATTTAACACACTGCATTGTATAATTAATGCCTCAAACCCTTTGGTTGGAGAAACTTCAATTTTCATGAATCCACCTGGGAATTGACGAAGCCTTATTATGATAATATAATATATAGGCATACTATCACTCAGTGGTGGTCCGTGCATTTTTCTCGTAGCGCCTTCAACGGATCAATCCAAACCTCAAAAACTATTTTATGGCTATAAAACCTCTACTGCAGCTACAGCTGCGACACATAGAAAATAATCAATAAATCAATGCACAAAAATGGGTAAAATCCACTTTCTAGCAGCATTTAATGTTTAAATACAAATACTGGAGCTTTTCAGACATTAAAAACAGGCCAGGGGGGTGACTTTCCCGGGAAAAGACAGCGATGAACGTCAATGGCGTACCGGCAAACATTGCCCGAAAATGGGGTAAAATCCAGCCGAAAACAGCATTTATTGATTAAATACAAATACTGGAGCTTTTGAGACATTAGAACCGGGCCCGGAGTATCATTTCCCCGGTAAAAAGACAGCGATGAACGTCGATACGTCCTTATATGTCCATACGCGAAACGGCAACAAATGCACTAAAATGGGGTAAAATCCACTTCCTAGCAGCATTTATTAATTGAATACAAATACTGGAGCTTTTGAGACATTACAACCAGGCCAGGGGGGTGATTTCTCCCGGAAAAGACAGCAATGGACGTCAATGGCGAAACAGCAAAAATTGCGCTAAAATGGGGTAAAATCCACTTCCTAGCAGCATTTTGTGATTAAATACAAACACTGGAGCTTAAATACAAACACTGGAGCTTTTCAGATATGAGAACCGGGCCCACAATTGAAATATTGACGGCCCGCCACTGCTATCACTA
Source organism: Stigmatopora argus (assembly GCF_051989625.1). NCBI lineage: Eukaryota > Metazoa > Chordata > Actinopteri > Syngnathiformes > Syngnathidae > Stigmatopora > Stigmatopora argus. Next base: position 4,169,386 of record NC_135404.1, read on the forward strand.
TAATCATCACTTTAAAGTATCAATTAAAATGTGATGATGTAATAGCTGACATCATACTGCAATTAATGGTAGATGTTATATAATTATTTTTCTACGGGAAATTAGGAAAAAAGTGTAAAGTTTGCGTATATGCTCAGTAGTAGAGTAATCATTCCCCAAAACAGAGGATCTGGGTTTGCTTCCCCTACCTGGTGAGCAATTTACTGAATCTCTCTTGCTGAAAGAATGACCAATGACAGCTCGGTCAAGAAGGACTGAACGAATCAACCGTTGTTGCAGGTGTCAAAGTAGAAATTACTGTATAATATGTGAGATGACACTACAAAAAAGTGTTTTCTTCCAGTGACCGCTTAACTTTATTGCCATTTTGTCGGTAGTTTTGCGGTTTGGTGTTTCAGATGTTTTTCTTGGCTGTTATAATTGGGGGACTTTTTCTTGAGGGTAGAAAAATGTATCCGTCTATTCTTTGTGGGCGATCAGACCCTACCTTCTGTCTTGTTATTTAACGTATTTTTCGGACTATAAGCCGCACACCCACAACATTTCACAAGAAAGTTATATTTGTTTTATAAACCACATTGGATTGTATTATGTTATATAAAGTACATCAGAAGACAAGGAATAGTTAGCTCCTTTGTACTCATGTCGAATTGATACCGTGCGTACCTCACTGTGGGTGCTGCCAATCAAAATCTTTCCCGTATCAGTGAAGAAGACTCCAAAATACTTTAACTCCTTTACTTCCTTGTCTTATTCTGAGTTTTCAATCCTTAACTTAAATACTTTGAATTAAAATAAAACATGAACCTCGAAGTCAATTTGATAGGCATAAAGCCATCACCAATACATAATATTATCAAGACTTGATATCAGATCTATCTTTGAGAATTCCCAGTTAAGGCTAGTCTGAAATGAGAAGGTTTGCATTTGTCTAACAAGGAAATGGTCTGACTGTTTGATAGGTAATTGATAACAATTGCTAGATTGACAGATACATCTTCCAGTCATTACATTGTCTTTCCCAAATGAATTTTATCTCCAAACCAACTACCAAAGACATGTTTTTCAAGTCATTAAGTCTCAAGTAAAGTACACTGTCTTCAACGCCCCAAGTAGAGTCTAATTTTTTTTAGTTTTTGTTAAGTCAAGCCATAATTAATCAAAACAGTGACTCAAGTCAGAGTGGCTGCATTCCCCAATCTCATTTGTGCTGAATGCCACTAATGGGTCAAGAATTGAATTGAATTGAAGACAACCAATATGGAATGCAACTGGGAAAGGACACCTTTCTGTTGCTCTTTGTCATGACCATTTAATATATGCAAAGACTTATTCCCTCCATCTCAGCATAAATGAGGTCCTCAAATAAATGTGAGAGGAGGGTAGAGACATGGTAAACGATCTGTACAGATGAAGAGAATCATAGTAGAGAGACTATGGTGAAATGTAACTGTCTGCAAAAAATGTCTAGACGATGATGTGTGGAGGGGCAATTGTGTGTGTTTGTTGTGGGAATGCAGGAGGGGTGTCAGAGCTGCTGTCAGGCTTAAGTTTAAAATGTCAACCATATGGTAGGATTTAACAAATGTATTTGTTCCAAATTTTACTCAGTCCTGACATTCATTACACACAAAGTTAAAGATATTCAACTTAATATATATATATATATTTAAATTGAAGCAAAGTAGACAAGAATATTTTAAAGTGTTAAAAATGTTCAATATTTTTATGCTTTTTACAAGCATACAACATTGTAAATATGGATATCCTTGTCAAAACTGTGATTCACGAAAATGTCATCTTACACAGAAAAGCACTAATTCAGCATTTCTTAGTGTCTTAAAGCCACAATCTGAGTATTTTAACTAGGCTTAACTTTTGCGATATTCCCTCCAAACTTCAGTCTGCCATTATCTATATTATTCGTCTCATATCCCTAAGAACTGCTAGAAGTTAGACGTTAATTGGACAGTTGTTCAAACTGTTTAGTTTGTTGCAAATCACAGCTCATTTTCATGTCATGGACCATTTCGTAATGTTACTTTCCTTATCCAACTATCTTTAAATGCAGTACTGCTAAAACATTCCCAATAAAAGATAAAACATGCATTCATGCAACTTCATTTACATAGTTGACATTCAATACATTTCTCAACATTTTGTCGTCAGAATCGGAATGAAACAGTAAGCTCCCTTTCTACCTTCCTGCCCAGGGCATTCTCTTCAGTACTGCTGAGTGTCTGAAATCCCCTCTGGACTTGTTGAAAATCTACCTGCACGAGTCCAATCGTGTCTACAGAGACAAGCTTGTTGAGGAGAAGGACTTCCAGCTCTTTGATAAGCTGCAGGCAGACACGGTGAAAAAGTTCTTTGAGGTAAGTTTTTACAAAGTTCTGAAATTGAAGACAAGGGATGGGGGAGGTCATTAGGCTACCTGCTCTGCGGGTTGGACCTTGACATTGGTGAGCATCACCAAAGAAGAAAGATGGGTGAAAATAATGCTCATAAAATGGGTGGGTGTTGAGAGGAGTGAGCATTGTAGAGAATATTAATCAGAGTGGTATGGGGGTCTGGCTGTCAGGGCTTGTGCTGTCAAGCCCAGCAAATTGGAAAACATTTTAATGGTTTTCTGTCTTCTGCTTGGTTCACAATACTCCCTGGGTTCACAGCATGCACACAAGTCATACTACAATAGGAAACTTGGCAGCATAATGTATGTATATCCATACTTCCATAAATGGACACATTGTCTGCAACATTTGTCAACCAACAAAAGTCTCATAGAACATTATGCGCCTTACTTTCAAGTTCTTTTCATCCTGTGAACAATCAAGCAACCCTTTAGAGACACTTTGGACAGGATGTAATAAGCCATTTTAGTGTAATGCAAATGCAGTTTCCAATAGAGTACAATATAGATGTGAATTGGAAACAAGGCTGCACATGATGTTGGCAGGGAAAATAATACCATATCTCTCCAGTGAAATATTCTGAATAGTTGCTGAAGTGAAAATGAAATAGGTCAACCTCTGTTCCACTGCGATATTCAGCTGTGCCCCTGTCTAAACAGTTTAACCATAACACTAATGTTATGCTGACAAGGGTCGTGTGTATATGTGCATACCCATGTGTGACCTCCTCCCTAAGGACATGGCAGAAAGTCTGGAAAAAACCCAGAAAATGAACCTGTACTGCCACTTTGCCCACGGCCTTGGGGAGCCCCGGTACATGGCTGTGGAATCCTGGAGCAGCCTCACTAAAAACCTGCTGGAGGTACTGGACAGCTACAATGAAGTCAATGCCACACTCAACCTTGTGCTGTTTGAGGATGCCATGGCTCACATGTGAGTAGAACATTACAAATCTGAGGCATAATAGAAGAAGCTCCAAAAAAAGGACAGAAATTAAGTAGTTCTGTCATATTGGCAATTGTCTGTCAAAAAGAAACCAGTTTAGCAGGTATTTTAAAATGAATAGGTCCATTTTGTTCTCCAGACTGTCAAAAGCGGAGATATGAGACTGTCACAGGTTATTTGACATTGCTGACTAAAACATGACAAACTAAAATGTATTTCAGTTACGACATTTGCGACTCAGAATCAGTGCCAACTTCAAAGATCAGCTCCCCCTACACCGGCCTGAAATAAATCTCCGATTTGTACCTTCACTGGCAATTGTTTGTTTTTCCCCTTCATCATACCATAAACGGTTGTCCAAGTAACAATTGTGTTATTGGCCTGCCTTGTAGTGATTATCCATGGTAGTCCAGTGAATGGTTATTTCCTCAATTCATCGGAACATTGTAGATCGTCATATTGGGCACACTTTTACTCCGGATGCCCTTCTTGATGCAACCCTCACACGCGTTAATCAAACCCACAACGGCAGCGGGGCGTTTAGACCACTGCGCGTCCAAATATGAGGAATCGGATGTATTCTGAAACACTTTTATGGCACTATCTGTAATTAATTTGCTACATTGATAGGAGTTGGTTCGACTAACACATATGTTCATGATAAATAGAAAAGAAATGCTTAAAACTCTAAGTAATAAATGTGTGCCTGTGAGTGTGCTTGTATGGTGTTAGATTGCTGCCACAATTCCATAAGCGTAATGTGAAATACCGAAAACATAAAATGTGTTCCACAAGCATATAACGTGTTTGAAGCGTAGTTTGAAGGAGAAAATTAATTCAACATTTTTTTTCTGCCCTTGCCAATACAGTATTGGCCCGAATATAAGACGATTCTTTTTGCATCGATATAAGACTGAAAAGGTGCCGGTCGTCTTAAATTCGGGGTAGATGGCGCCAGATATCTTTACATTGAATGCTGAACACTGAATGGTTAATGCAGTCATTGCAATTTTATCTTATCACAGTAGATTAATGTGGTTCATTTACATTTCAAAAACCAGAAGCCATTAATTTACAAATGTGATTTTACTGTAGTTTACAAATTTAATTGTTCAGATATTAAGATGTGAGAGACAGTTTTTGCATGGTTTGAATGAGGCAAAATAAGGTGCTTTTTCTCTCGAATATATGAATTTGATTTAATTCATAAAGGGAAAATACATATTAATGAACATATGTGTAAATATGTAAGTTAGTCCCTCGTGCATGTTGAAGAGAAAATCAATAAGGCAATACAGGACAAAAGACTAGAAAGCTGCATAGAAACAATGAGACATACACAAGTAGCACAGGTCTAGGCAGCGTTGTGATCACAATGTTGTTCATCTAGCAGCCAGGCTTTACGATGATTGGCTCAGAGGTTCAGAGACGGGTGTTCACGTGTGATAGTTGGTATTGATTTCATTTGTGAGGAATGAACAGAGAAGATACTTTGGCTCAATGCACTCTTTCTGAAGGGAAATAAACTGTCACCTCTAGAATCAGCTTTTGTTGATCTGTTGGAATTTTTTTTTCAAATTCTTGCTTTTTTATGTCTGATAGTGATGGTACGTTTTTTGGTTTTCTGTCTAATACTTTCAGAGCTTGCTATGAACGGTTTCAATATATTTTTAGAATCATTTGTTTCGGATGTACGGTAATTATTTTCTGTATAAAAATTGAACTTGGTGTTCAAAAAATCGTTTTTGAAACTTGAGTCTTGAAAATGAGGGTGTCATCTTATAATCAGGGTCGTCTTATATACGGTATTTTCTAATCATTTTGCAGATTTTTTTCATTAAAAAAGTGTAAATGTTCATGGAAAACACAAAATTGCCCGGGTGACCCTAAATCTTTAAACGGTAGTGTACATAGACAGTGGGAGTTGGTGCTAAAAGGGGAAAAGTAAATAACCTCATTGTTGCATTTTTCTTCTTTTTTTCTTTTTGAATCAGATTGCTTTTACAGTCAACAATGTCTTTACATTTTATCATCCACTCCTGCCCATTCATCTGCTTTTTTATAACTCCACATGCAGCTGCCGTATAAATCGAATTCTGGAGTCTCCATGGGGTAACGCACTGCTGGTCGGAGTAGGCGGGAGTGGCAAGCAGAGTCTGACTCGATTGGCTGCTTTCATCTCTAATCTGGAGGTTTTCCAAATCACCTTGAGAAAGGGTTACAGTATCACAGATCTCAAAGTAAGTACAACATGGAATAACAAACCGAAGTCAAAATTTAAATTTGGCGTATGTAATTTTTATTGGCAGCAAAGGCTTGAACTCTGTATTGGAATAACAGAACAGAGCCATCGATTGGTATGAATGGACTCTGCTATGAATTTCATCTATATATACATCTAAAGCTTTTATTTATTCATTTTAAGGGGAGCCAATGGAGAAAAAATATGTTTTTTTTCAGAATAGGCTCTTGTTATCAATACCATATTATTGCTGCATTTGTTGGCTTCATCTTTCAGCCACATCCTTGGGCTCCTATAAATCCACAGGAGTTAAGTCCACAACAAAGAACAAGTATTTGTTTTTTATTTGTTTTGATTAACCATATTTTTTATGATAGTTTTGTTATCACGAACCTCACTCTGCCTAGCGGTAGGTAATGTGCCATTTCATCACTGTTATTTTGATGCTGTGTAACGATTCAAAAAATGTAAGATAATAACGTTGAAAATATGTATAGTAAGGTGTTAGACGAATCTTGCATATTTCAGTTTTAAGTCCAAATATCATTTTAAATGCAGTATATTGATGGTTCGCTTGTTTATTTTTTAAAACTGAAGGAGTTGTTGCTTAATTTATAGATATGTTTCCTCCAGTATCTGAATACTATGACATAAATTAAAATGGCATCCTCACCATAAATGCCTAGAGTCTTGTATCCCTAGCTGCAGAATTTCGTTATGTGTAACCTCACCCACTCTTGTGCTTCTCTCACCCAGAGTGACCTGGCTTCACTCTACATCAAAGCTGGCGTGAAGAATATTGGCACAGTGCTCTTAATGACTGATGCCCAAGTGGCAGATGAGAGGTTTCTCGTTCTGGTCAACGATCTGTTGGCATCGGGTAACAGCAGGCTTCACTAATTACTGTCTGTCATGTTTTTTGCAAGAGAGGGAGACTTTAACTGCATTATGTCACAGCCAACATAATTGTGGTGCGATTACTGGGTGTCACGGCGAGCATATTTCATGTGAAAAAAAATGAAGCTATTTGTATATATGTGGAGTAGTGTGGCTCAGTTTTGGTTCCCTAACTCAGAGGTTGTTGATTTGATTCCCTTCCCTGGTTACCTCGCCTGATACTGCGTCATCAGTAGGTGAATGAGAACATAGTGGAATATACAAGTGCAAGTCGTTACACACTGACAAACTGTTCGAATGCAATGGTATCCACATCCAGCAGTCAAGTTGAGATTCTTTCCTCTTGGTATTCAACAATCAGGCATATCAGGCCATTTAACAAACGTTAAGGACATATGTACATTTAGGGGTCTTATCTCTGCGTTACTGGAATTGAACATTTTTTGTTAATCCAATTATAGACTTCAATGAATTTATGAACACCGAAAAAAAGAAAGAAAATCTAAATGATTTTATACAAAAAACGAAACAAACAGCTGCTTTCAGAAGAGTGCAGATTCCCTCCAGAGTTATATTACCTAAAGAAAGAAAAAAAATCCTTAGAAGCCTTTCGTAAACACTCTTTGTTTTTATCTGCTAACTAACTAGCCCACGGAGGAGAAACCAGTGGGAAACAAAATAACCCAAAACTGCAATGGAATTTTCAAGTTTGACAAACATAGTTTCTACTTGGTGCTTATATGGTTAAGTAATAACACTGAAGAACAAAATATTTCTTCCATTCTCTTGACAAATACTATAATTTATGCAGGATGTAGCACACCTAACTATAAGCCGTAAAGCTCAAAGTTAAAAAAAATAAAGAAGAAAAAACAATAACCTACGTCACATCCGACAGAGTATAATACGCTCATGTCTATGTCCTAATACGGACCATGGCGCAGTTGGTAGCTCGAGTAGACCTTGGGAACTAAGAGCCAGCAGATCTCAGTTTTCAAACCATTGGATCTACAAAACAAAAAAAATGCAGTAATTTCCAAAGACAATTTACCTACAAAAGATTGCAATAAAAAAAAAATCAATGAATAAAACACTTTAATCAGGACACACTCTAATTCGGATCTACTTTATGCATGCAAGAGTGACAAGTATTAGAAGGACTTTAGTGTCTCTTCAACATATCCTCACTCTTTTAAAAATAATTGCCATGGCAAGTCATTTTAGCAAAAAAACTTAAGCTTGCTCAGAGACGTAAAAAAAACATCAAATACAATTATATACAATACAACGAACATGAAAATGGATTAACTGTTCAATTAACATTTTATTTTTGAAATAATATCACGACTCTACTTGTAATTATTTGAAAATATTGACACAAGAGTAAAAAAACTTGATTGAGTGTGGTAATTTTAGTTTTAGTTAACATAATCTGTATGAAGTGATTTCTTTTAATTTTCAAATTGTTCAACAATGTACTCATAAGTACTCAATTAATATTTGTGACTATAATACTAATCCTATTTTTATTTAAGGGGAGATTCCTGACTTGTTCCCAGACGATGAAGTGGAGAACATCATTGGCAGTGTGAGACCGGAGGTACGGAGCTCAGGATTGATGGATACAAGAGAAAACTGCTGGAAGTTCTTCATCGACCGGGTTCGCAGACAGCTCAAGGTGAACTAATCAGATACTCAGACACATACAGTATAAAGAGCTGTGTGTTCCGTTACTGTGCATTTCACAGCTAATGATCCAGAGAAAGTTGTTCTTAGTGACTCTCCTCAGGGAAGGAGGGAGAAAGTTTGCCGTTAATTTGTCTCTGAATCTGCCTCTCTGTTTGATCTCCATTGCCTACTAATACAACTTCAGCATGCTGCCTCTAACCTCACACCTAATTTATGATTGCAGCACAAAAACATTTTCATAGATAGGTAAATGGCTGGCTTTAAGATGAACATCTCCCCAGACAATTTCCCCTTAATGATCTTTCAGAATACTTTCAATTGTGGCAGTCTTTGTCATAAATCACTGGGAAAAGCTGTTGTTTTTCTGCGGATAATTTCATAAACGCTGAAGCATTTTGTTCTCCCTTGGGGACTGTGAATTCTAGAGGGGTTGCTTATCTTGTCAGTATTACCATGCAGCCCCATCACCAGCCATATCCACCTCTATAGCTCGCTTCTAGCTCTGTACACTGAGCTAGAGGGGTGAATAAATGAGGAAGGCAATCCCCAATTGAGAAGCTCCATGTCTGTATTGACTGGACATGTAATAATGTGAAATGATCTGTATGAATACATGGAAGAGAAAGTCGAGTTCAGTGTTAGTAAGAATAACAAAATATAAGAAGTTTCTTGAGAGAAGATAGATTTGTTAATATTCTATGCTTCGTCAGCTAGGTATATTTTGGGGTAAGCCTTTTTAGTAAGAGAAAGTGTGTATAGGAGTTAACATATTATAGATTTGTATCATCCCAGCAAAATGTGAGGCAACATGATTTCCATACTTAGGCCAGGCAAATTTATTTACATAGCACAATTTGACACATTGTATTCAACGTGCTTGACATCATAATAAAATCAGCAGAAAACAATTATATCAAACGTGGCTGATGTGATTGTCTGTCCAAGAGTCTTCTCATTTAAAGCAGTTATTATTATTATTATATTCACCTTCCGTCTAGTTTTTGCTAGGTCGGTAAATGAATACAAAAAAATCAATTAAGAAATAGAAATGTAACCTGAAGGATCAAAATCAGCAAGACAAAGTTAAAAAAAAGAGAAAAAGAAAAGATGGGAAAGTCATCCCAGAACAGATGATTTGGAAGTTTATCAATGCAGCATGTTGTGAGCTTTAATCTTGACATTTGTATCTGTTAGAGTCTAAAATGTCCAAAATTTACATGGGGGACATGATGGGAAAACAATATTTTATGCATTGTTGAACTGGAGCTGCACATTTATTGTCTTATCTTGAGCACAGGTTAAATAGCAATGTAGACAAAAAATATGAAATAATAAAAGTGATGTTACTTTTCAGAATAAATTAATGTTCAGGTCTCCCCAATAGATCGCTCACCGAGGAGCCAATGCCAATTCACCTACAAAAAAAATCATTGTAAGAAGATGCATCTTAATATGAGAAATGTTACAAATCACTCACCAAAGAAAAACAACAGATTTGTTTTTACTCAAAAGACAAAACAAATATGGTTCATTAATTCATTTTCCCCACCACTTATCCTCGCGAGGGTCACGGGGATCTTGGAGCGTATCCCAGCGTATGGATAATAGGTGGGGAACGCCCTGAATTAGCCAATTGTAGGGCACAAGGAGACGAACAACCATTCACACTCGCACTCAAACCGAGGGATACTTTTGAGTGTTCAACCAGACTATCATGCGTGTCTTTGGATGTGGGAGGAAACCAGAGTCGAACCTCGATCTCAGAACTGTGAGGCAGACGTGATAACCACCCATTCCGCTGTGTCCCCCCTATTGGAGCATACAATGTGTTAAACAAAAGTTTCATGTCAAATTTGTTCGCTGTTAACTGAGTTGTTGATGATCAGAGAGTCCTTGAAGTTTGCCTGCTGTATGCTTTTTGAGCGTGATGAAGCACCTGGTTGGGCCTCAGAACAAGCCAGCTGTTAGTCTCCAATCAGTCCTGCATAGCCCAGAGCTCACCACAATATTTTAATTCACAAATCTGCCAGAGGGTTTATTTGCTTAATGATGTAGCTCCAATAATTTATTCTTTGTTTCTCATTTTTCATGTTGATTGTAGTGAGTTCTAATCATTGGAGGATGCAACCTCATACACAGTCTGTGTGTGTGTGTGTGTGTGTGTGTGTGTGTGTGTGTGTGTGTGTGTGTGTGTGTGTGTGTGTGTGTGTGTGCGCTTGTGTGATTGCTAGGTGGCTTTGTGTTTTTCTCCAGTAGGCACTAAACTGAGAGTTCGCAGCAGGAAGTTCCCTGCCGTCATAAACTGCACATCTATTGACTGGTTTCATGAATGGCCACAGGAGGCACTGGAATCAGTCAGCCTCAAGTTCCTGCAAGAAGTGGACAACATTGAAGTAAAACCTGTTCATATCCCAGTGGTGGGCCGTGCATTTTACACCTAGGCCTTCAGTAGTGCTCCGTCTGAATCAATCCAACCCTCAATAGCTTTTTTATGGCTATAAAACTTTTACTGCAGCTACAGCTGCGACACATATAAATAAAAACATCAATAATAACCTAATAAAATTGCAATATAATTTAGTTAAATGCAGCCAAATTTTTGGCAAAATTATTTTACTCACCAAAAAACATTTTAATTTGTAGATTAAATCTATCCTCCTTTCTTTCCTCAAGAAGATTTCAGATATGATGTCATACAGATTATCCTTGCATTTCAGTCATCACCCGAAAAGAAAGCTCAAAGTGGAACCAGCGCAATCAGGGGAAAAGCAATGAAAATAAGATGACAGATAATTCATTCATTCATTTTCTGAACCGCTTTATCCTCACTAGGGTTGCAGGGGGTGCTGGATCTTATCCCAGCTGACTACGGGCCAGAGGCAGGGGACACCCTGTATCGGTGGCCAGCCGATTGCAAACAGATAAGCAGACGGAAAATCATCCACACCCACAATCAAATTTAGAGTGTCCAATCAGCCTACCATGCATGTTTTTGGAATGTGGGAGGAAACCGGAGTAACTGGAGAAAACCCACACAGGCCCGGGGAGAACATGCAAACTCCACACAGGTGGACCTACCTGGATTTGAACCCAGGACCCCAGAGCTGTGAGGCCGACACGCTAAGCACTCATCTGCCAGACTGCCTTACAGATAATTCAGAATTATTTAATAATTATTCATGGGCAGTAAATTTAACATCACTCTATGATTCAGATATTTTTTTAGGCCAGCAGAGAAGGCCTTGCAGGACCTGACGGCCCACCACTGTTACATTCTAATACAAATTGATTTTGCTGTATTTCTAAGGGACTATTGCATGTGCCTTTTCCTTGTCTGCAGCCACAAGTGAAGGAATCTGTCAGTAAATTCATGGCACATGTCCACATTAGTGTCAATCAGACCTCAAGGGAGTACATGGCCAATGAGCGGCGCTACAACTACACAACACCAAAGTCTTTCCTGGAGCAGATTAAACTGTACCAATATCTGCTGGGCCAGATGAGTAAAGATTTAAGCAGTAAAATGGAGCGGCTGGAAAATGGACAACAGAAGCTTAACAGCACCACTGCGCAGGTATTGTTCATGCCGAGTTATTACAATTATTTCTCTTGTTTTGTGAAGCTTGTAATGGAGGTACATAACAACATGGCATTTTAATGTATCTTTACCTGACCATTCTAGGTTGTAATCCGCCTTTCGCTCGATGTAAGATGCGTTTGTACTCTTGTAGCTCCTGCACCCTAAAACTCTGAGGTGATATGCAGTGTTGAAAAAATGTTAATGAGTGAAGCTATAAAATTACAAGTTGGTCTTTTAAGGTGTGGCTTAACAGATAACAGCGCCTGAATTTATTATAAAGGAATTTGCCTTTGACAAAATAGAAACATTTTAACAAACATAGATTTTTCACAGTGTTTATCTCCAATATTACAATGACTTTTTTTTTGGTAAGGTTAAGTTTTTTTATGAACTAAATCATGTGGCATGATCTGATTGCCAGGCAATCACTCTGGCATTTGACCAAACCCGAGCAGATGGGCGTCCAAGTGCGCCAGACTCGGTGAGACCATTAAAGCCTTTCAAGGTGGTTCTCTGCTGCCGCTGCTCAGTACAAAATTCTGGTTTTTCAGCACCAAAGGGTCACACAAGGGTCATTACATTACCCCCACTATGCTTGACCTATGGCATTAGGCACTCTTAAATGTAGATGTGAATAAGGAAAGAAGCTATCACTCTATTTTTCAATGCCATGCCATAGCCTGTAGAAAGTACTTGCTTGGAACTAGTTGCATTCTTTTAGAAGGAGAATGATCAAAAGCACACCTCTAATTAAGTGAGAACTATTTAGGGAACAGGCAGCTGGTATTCGATTCGTAATGGAGTTGCCATCACAGTCACCAGAGTTGAACCCCAATTATTTATTGTGGGAGAAGCTTGATAAGACGATACCTAAGAAGTGCCTTTCAAGCAATACAATTTATAGTAGGGACTTATTTTTTGGAATTTCTTCAGATTAACGGCTAAAATGTCAAAGGTCTGTAATTATGTGATTTTTGCAACTAAGTTTGAAGTGAAAAACAATTAATCAAATAAAAACGTTTTTTTTTTAAATATTGTCAATATATTGTGCTGTAATTGGTGATATGGCATACCTGACCATAAATTGGTTAAAAATTGCTAATGAGTTCAACAATGGATGTCTAGCCTTTTAAAATTGTTCTAAAAGGTTATCCGTCTCCTCATGCCCTGCGATCGGCTGGCCACCGATTCCCCCGCCTCTGGTCTGAAGTCAGGTGGGATAGGCTCCAGCACCCCCCCCCCTCCTGCGAACCTAATGAGGATAAAGCGGTTCAGAAATGATTATACAAGTTAAAAGCACAGAGCTTCTAAGGACACCAAACTACTGTCATGTTTTGTAGGAGTTTGATGGTTGGGTGTGTTTTTCTTGTGTGTCCTATCTGCGTGATTGTATGGGTTTCACCTGCTGTGTCCTTTCTGACTCTTTCCCTCGTGTCAACCAGGTGTTTGTGATTGTCATCAACCCCTGTCTGTGTATTTAAACCATTTTTTTTTGTTTGTCGGTGTGGGATTATTTTCCGCCTGTGGGTATATTAGAGTAGTGGTAATATTTTTATTTTTTTTAAATGGAGGAGGACTCTGGTATGCCCCCAAGATTGCGCCCCAGGCTGTCCCCCATACTGCCCGTCGAAAAAAAATGTCCCTGAGTTTCCGAATAATAACATTGCGGGCATGCTGGAACATAAAATTTACAAAATAAGATCAATAGTCGCCGACTGAGTAGTTAGCAATTACGCCTCACAGTTCAAGTCAATGGTTCAATCCCACGTCAATCCTCACTATCTGGAGTTTGCATGTTCTCCCTGGGCTTGCATGTGTCTTGTCCAGGTACTCCATGTTCCTCCCACATTCCAAAAACATGCATGGTAGGCTGTTTGAACACTCTAAATTTCCCCTAGGAATTATTGTTAGCACGAATGTTTGTCCATCTCCTTGTGCCCTGCAATTGGCTGGCCACCAATTCAGCCTCGACTGTACTTAGCTGGGATAGGCTCTGGCACCCATGCCTTATGATATGCGGTTCAGAAATTGAATGACTGATTGAGCCTAATAATTTAGTCATTAAAATGTACCTGGCCCCTAAATATATAGAACAACCGATATTCAAATTAGAATTCATGATTGCTGAACCTCACCAAACACAAAAATGTAATGTGCAGAACAAAGAATAGTTTGTTGCATTAAAGAGCAAAGAGGCAGTTTTGAGTCATTTTCCCCATTCATGTATTAATGTTGCATAAAATGTTATGCACTCTATAAATGATTTGGGGATGAAAAGGGCATTTTTTGCAGAAAAATAATACTGCAACAAACAAAACCAAGATTAAAAAAAAAAAAATCAACAGAAAGTTTATGACCCTTATCCTTCAAATGCACGTCAAACAAACACCCACATGCACAGTTCAGCCTTACAACAATTACTGTAAAAAATTCAGTCAATCTGCACAAAATCACACAAATTCCAAAAATGTGTAGATCACACACACTACAAAGATGTGTCATTGTATTTAAATGCAGAGTTCATTATCTTTACGCACGCACATGCACAATAGCATTTGTTAATGCGGACAGCTTCTAATTAGAGAGCAGATCTTTGCAAAAACATCCTCTATTTATGCACACAGTGCCTTTAGATGGATTCATACTACCATAAGCACTGTTATTTAACATTCAGTGCAGCAAGTTGTGCAGCTCACCAGGGGCTGCCGTGGTCATGATAAATAAGGGCCACGAGGGTTAAAAACAATCCTAAAAGGCTGTAGGACATGCTGTGAGTGTATGATTCATCCACTCTCTACAGGACATTTTGGTGTTTTCCCTCTACATTTGTTTGAAGGTTGTGCTTTAGTTTATTCAACATTGAATTGTGTTTTTCTGCTTGCTCATTCTCTACAGTAGAAAGTTGCTATTAAACAAGCAACTGTGTACACTAATTTTGCAAGTTTTCATTGCAATAGTTAAACTTGTACATTTTAATAAATGAATACAGTATTTATCAACTATGCACTGTATTTCTTCACCTACTCTTTGGTCTCTCTGTCTCCCGCCTGGTAGCTCCATCCTCAACAATCTCTTCCCACTATATACTCACTATCTGTTCTCTGGATGCATCCAAACCATCAACGTCTGCCCGTTCTAACTTTGTATCCAAACCATCAACGTCTTCCCGTTCTAACTTTGTATCCAAAACATCTCATCTAGGCTCTTCCTCTGATGAAGTCATTTTTATCTTATCCAACCTGTCAGCTTCTAAAAAAAAACATCAGCAACGTTATTTACACCCCATACAGCTCTGGTTCTTGACTTCTTATTAGCAGAATTGTTTTGAATCATCACTGACCTCACCTCTGTGTTATAGATCTTGCCCTTCAGTCAAGCAGACTCTTCTGTCAAATAAAACCTTCCCGCCTGCTTAAAACTTTTTCTTTACCTCCTTATCCCTGACCTTGACCACAAGTACTTAAGTCCTCCTCTTTTGCTCTTTTCTCACTGTAGCCCAACTATTTCTACTCTGCTCTCTAATCTCCATTCCTCTTTTTTTCTGATGCGTGCTGCCACTTGCTTCCTGCCTTCACTGCAGATCACATTGTCATCTACAAACTGTATGTTCCACGAGGATACCTATACCACCACTGCAAAGGTACTCAGAGTTGAACCTTGATGCAGTCCCACCCCCACCTCGAATAAACAAGGGTCAGTTGTGTTCTACTGCTCTTGTGCATGTCTTGTACTTAGCGTACTTCTCTGCCACTCCAGACTTCTTTATGCAGTACCCAAAATTCCATTTGGACGACCCTGTCTTTCTGCAGATTCACTACAAAGACAAGATGCACTCTGCTAACCTGCTCTTCCTCGGCAACTTTATTGTTGCTCACAGATACTTCTGTTGTAGTCTAGTCTCTACAGTATTCCCACGAATTCCACGGATATGTAGAAAAGACATGGCTGTGATAATCGTAAAACTGCAAAGTAGGATTACCACTATTATTCCTACCATACTACATGTTTTTGCATCTATACAAAAATACAAGTACTATAGTATACAATTACCACAAACTGTATTGCGTAAACGTTACAGTTATATGCATATGTAAAGACTAAATATAATCTATATATATAATAAATACCTAATGCATTTGTATATACTTATGTAAATACTAATCGCACAATGAAAATAGTTCAATGAAAATCTACTAGTGGTTAAAAAAAGGCATTTAAATTGAATTTGCTTTTTTTCATTTTAATTATAATGCAACACTTTTTCTCATGGCAAAGAGAAAAATGGGATTTGCTGGCCCCCAGTTAAGATTGTATTCAATTATACTATAACAATAACAACATGGGAAAAATGTTGATCTTTTTTGTCATATTCTGGATTTTAAAAAAAAATAGAATATTTATTGTGGGCTTTTGTGGCATCAGTGAATATGGATTCGGTGAGGATTGTACTATCCCAACCCACACTCATACCTAGGGGGAATTTAGAGTGTCCCATTAGCCTACCATGCATGTTTTTAGAATGTGGGAGGAAACCGGAATACCCGACGGAAACCCGCACAGGCCTGGGGAGAACATGCAAACTCCACACAGGTGGACAGACCTGGATTTGAACCCAGGACCCCAGAGGTGTTAGGCCGACGTACTAACCGCTCATCCGCCAGGCCGCCTGAGGAGAAAATAAGTTAGCTAAATACATGGACATCACACACCTGAAAACCTGTACGCCAGAATTAACAAATAAAGAAAAGTCTTTGAAATTTTACATGAATAGGATAAGATCATTATTGCAAGTGTACTTTGCAGATATGTCACTACAACAATTTGTTCCAAAGTATCGATATAGTCAAATGTTTTAGTTTGTTAGCCAGCTACTTACTAATAATGACTCAAGTTCTTGTTATAACAAACATCCCACAGTGAGATGACATCTTGAATCAGATCTGATTAGATGGTGCAGATGTAGCTTACCAAGTGCTCATTTAAAGTAGTTTTCAATGAATACAGTACAAGGAATGGAGATATTAGAGTTTGTTGACGCTGCTTTTTAAACTGAGTTGTAGGCTTAAATTCTATAATAGTGCCTGATTAAAGAAAAACAATAACAGCAACAAAAACCTGAACCTGCTCACATGTATTAAATGCCACCCATTCAATGTTCCATGCACCAATTAGTTGGGACTGCTTCCTAACGCAATCCTTACCTCCCCTTGCTCTTTGTCCCTGCCTATTCATCATGCTGATGTCTCACTTGGCTCTTCTAATGTTTGACTGAATCCATTACATGGTACTGTCACAATCTGAAAAGCCTGTCTTGCCTAAGGCCGGATTCACTATTTTTTAATTAGCTTAAAGACAAGCATGAAAAACAGTTTTTATTTCCCTGATGCTGCATTTTGATGGAGTCAGATAGAAATGCAACCCCTATTTGTCGAGGAGTTATGAGGATTTTCTAATAGCCTTAAGGTCTCTTTACGGCTGTCCTTGATCTGATCATGGGTGTGACTGTTGCTGTATTATTGTGTGTGGGAATAGCATCTTAAATAGCATTTTATTCTAGATATGCATACCATTTGTACCTACCTCTCCCTTTATCTTCTTAGACAGAGTAGTTCCTGTTATAAGCTTAAAGGTCACTTGCCTGGTGCTTGGCCAAATCTTGCAGGGCCCAAAATGTTATCCGCAAAGGGCGAGGCCTCATTGTGATGCTCTTTTGTCCAGTTTCCCTAAAATGTCAAATCATCTTTGTTACATTGCGAAATTTGACAAGATGTTAAGGTTTCTAAAATATACAATAGTTCACTCAATTCCATGGAACTTTGAATACAATAATGATACAACAAACAAACAAAAAACAAGAATTACTCTGCCAAAATATATCTATTCCATTTAATTATAGCAATAACTCAAAGTACATACCCACAGATACATATGTGTGTGTGTGTGTGTGTGTGTTAGCCATTGGTGGCATTTCTTAAGGTCAGCCCCTTCTTCAACTTACCTGTGGTAAATTCCATCTAAGGGGCTTGTCACCTTAGGTTGCTTGTTCCCCTTCTTCTGCATTCTCATGGGGCCTCTGCTACCTGACTCATTCACTTGGCATCTTATTTTTTAGGGTCATTTCCTTAATGTAATGTAGTGTATTCAATGTTTCACCGTGGATTGGAGACTTGACGCTCACTATTTTTCGGCCTTCCTCTTTCTGCCTTGTTTTTCTGGTATTTAGGGTTTTTGAGTTATTGTACTCGGACGTTTTGTCGAAAGACCTTTGGTCCCCGGACGTTTGGTAGAACGGACGTTTGGTCGCCGGGTTTTTACTGTTGAAACCAGCTCTCAAAATCATGAGAGAGAGGGAGTTTAATATCTAAATATCTAATTTCAAAATATCAACAGTAAACTCTCTGTCATAATTTGACAGCGAGCGAACCCGGCGACCAAACGTCCGTTCTACCAAACGTCTGTTCTACCAAACGTCCGTTCTACCAAACGTCCGGTCGACCAAACGTCCGGTCGACCAAACGTCTGGGGACCAAACGTCCGGGGACCAAACGTCTTTCGACGAAACGTCCGGTCACGTTGAGCTATTATGAATAAACACATATTTCAACCCCCTTTGTTTGGCAGATCGAAAACATATTACATTCTTTGTGGGTCTTAAAATTGTTCTGACCTTAAAATAGTCTTGAGAAATTGCTAACATTTTTGAATGGAAATTTTTTTTCATGATGTTTCATGAAAAATTATTCTAGTAATGTTTTTCTTGGGCAAGCTGTACAGTAGCTACCTTAAGACCCTGATATAATTGCCCACTTACTCACCCAGCATAGCAGTTTTAGTTCGAGTATCAGCTGATCTGAACTTCCCGACCTAGGTACTCTTTTTCATGTTCCATCATCTTGACAGGTTGATGACCTCAAGGCCAAGCTAGCAGCTCAAGAAGTAGTGCTAAAGCAGAAGAATGAGGATGCTGACAAGCTGATCCAGGCAAGAACAATTGTCCGCACTACTTAAGCGCATATCACTGATGTTGATAGTTTCCCATTTGAGGAACCTTTTCTTTCTTCCTATACATATAACGAGGGGTATTTGTCCTGAAATAGTCTCCACTAACCCAAATTTCAAGAGGGTAAATGAAAATTTGTCTGTTTGTTTTTGACGACATAAGACACTGTTGTGCTCCCTCAAAATTTTAGATGCTAAGTTTTACAGCTAGTTAATTGGAAGCACTGTTAAAAAGATCTGCTCATTCAGCCTAAAAGGATTTTCATGCTGGATTGACACTGAGATTAATGCACACATTTCTCAGATTTTAGTAGTTCATATAAATTTTACAGAACGTGAGACACATTCATCAGGTTTCCTTCTTGTCTAATGGATATACGTATGGTACAATAAATATACAACATACTTCAGTAAGGTTACATTGGTACTTAGCTGTTGGGTGTCTCACTGTATTTTTTAGGTATCAAACCCCACATTAAACACGCATGAAATACCATGCTTATAAGAGCTATAATAAAATGTGTCGGCCATCAGGTGGTTGGAGTCGAAACTGAGAAGATGTCCAAGGAGAAAGCAGTGGCTGATGAGGAAGAGCAAAAGGTGGCAGCCATGGCTATCGTGGTCCGTGGCAAACAAAAAGATTGTGAAGAGGACTTGGCTAAGACTGAACCAGCTCTCATTGCTGCCCACGATGCACTTAACACTCTCAATAAAGTGTGTCACTATTTTATCGTTCATTGGGTCTTTCCAACATTTCTCTGTACTTCAGTGTGAGTTTTCATTTTCCATCTTTGCTTTTGGTTTAAATCATTCAGGGTTTTATGTTGAGATTAAATACTAATCAATTTTATCTTGGCTAAAATGATCTATTCTTTATGCTCTGCGGGAATTTTAGTTCATCCCCTGAAACCCATATAGGTTTATGTGCCGCCTGTGGGATTTTTAAAAACAACCCTTACATTTAAAAGGTTCTCTCTATTCAAACAACCAGAACAGACAGTTCAATCACAGCTCTCCAATGCTCCCTAAAATGTACTAATTTGAATTCTCTGTTGTCTTCTCAAAGTCAGTGCAGGTTAATCTCTTTCTTTTCTCAAACCTTTCCTTTTTCACATCCCTCATTTTTTTCCCACTGCAAACCATTCCAACATGCATTCGTCTTTAATTATATACTGATTACCTTTATTTTTTCTCACTTTAGAACAACCTGACAGAGTTAAAGTCATTTGGCTCTCCAGTGGCAGCAGTTACCAATGTCACAGCGGCCGTCATGGTCTTAATGTCGCCTGGCGGCAAAGTTCCAAAGGATCGTAGTTGGAAAGCCGCAAAGCTGATGATGGCAAAAGTGGACGCTTTTCTTGATTCCCTTATTAATTTCCAAAAGGAAAACATCCCCGAAGCGTGTCTAAAAGCTATTCAGCCTTACTTGCAGGTGAGTAAATATTTGGTTGTTTGCCTATTGGCATAGCTAATTTGTAAAAACAGTTTTAGTAGTTGCACTTAATTGATTTACATATCATCTAAAATTCCCAAGCATTAAACTAAATATGGCGAATCAATTGCTCACAAAATTATTTGGTTGTGATATTGACTTCTTTGGTTATAGATATCACATTGCACAGTCACTAATATAATATACATAGATTTTGTTCTATACAGTATGTAATATTCATTCATATTCCATTTCGCTTATCCTCACAAGAGTCACAGGGTCACCCAATTGCAGGCCACACGGAATCAAAAAAACATGCATGCTCACATTCATACTAGTGGACAATTTAGAGAGTTCACCCAGCCTGGTATGCATGCTTTTGGTATGTGGGAGGAAACTGGAGTACCCAGAGGATATCCATGCAGGCCCGGGAAGAACATTCAAACTCCACACAGGAACTAAACAAGGATTGAATCATTGATCTCTGAACTGTGAGGTGGACCAGCTAACCACTTGTTCACCGTGCTGCCTATATCTAATTTAATTCAAATAATTCTGTGATTGGCTAGTAACCCATTCAGGGTCCACCCCGCCTGCTTCTCATAGTGAGTAAGGATAGGTTCCAGAACCCCCACGACCCTTATGAATATATAAGTGGTATGGAAAATTAAATGTGAAGGTATTCTCTCTTAAAAGCACACTATATAATATTTTAAGTTTAAAGCAGCAGTATCTAATTAGATTTATTACACTGCTTGATGGTACGTACCTTGTATACCTTCTTTAGTCTGTTATATTAGTAAAACTCTCAGTTACCACTAGAATGTATTCCCATATTAATATCCTGTGTTGTGTGCATTATTCCTGTAAAGTCTTTCATATTATAAATTAGTCAGACAATCACAGATTTTAGTTTAGGACATTTTCTAAACAAAGATTATATATTTAATTTTTCCAATGTGTGTGCCGCTTCAATTTTCTTTAACGTAATTGGATATTTAATAGAGTTTGGAACTAGGCAACTTAATAATTAATGGGCCACTAATATCCAATCTAGATAGTTTAACCGGTTGTTTGAGATGTTTAGAAGAAAATACTGCCCCTATTATCAAACTCATATTGTGTAATTCTTCAAACTGCTGGCAGAGCAATTTACGGTCATTTTTATATATCGCTTGTTTGTTCCCTTTACTGGGCAAATAACCAGGTTTGTATCTTGTAATTCAGTGTTCAGTGCAAGTACATCACCCGTCTTATGATAAAGCAGTACTGGCATACTCAATTCTCCTTATAAATTCAATAAGTGTCTATTTCTTCAACCAATTCAGGATCCAGAATTCCAGCCGGAACTCATTGCCTCAAAATCGAGCGCAGCAGCAGGTCTTTGCTCCTGGGTTTTGAACATAGTCACATTCCACAAAGTATACTGCAAGGTAGAGCCCAAGCGCCATGCTTTGAATAAAGCCAACACTGAGCTGGCTGCTGCTCAAGGGAAGCTTGCCACCATCAAAAACAAGATCAGTGTAAGAGATGAAATGGGAGATTTGTGTTGTTGTTGTTGTTGTTGTTGTTGTTTTTGGTTGTTTTTTTTACAGGACAAAGAAAAATCAGGATGTGAATTTAAAAAAAAATCAATAGAATGTTGCACACTAAACTATCTAGTACTTACTGTTTAAATGCAACAGAAACAGACCAGACTATAAAATAAGTTTTATTTTTTGGGGGTGGGGGGTGATTGTGTTTTTGTTTGGTTTTTTTCTCTGTTGTTTCCTTGTTATGTTTAAAGTTGATTTCATTCTGGTTTGTTCCTTCTTGTATCTCATCCTTGTGATTACTGATTTATTTGCCTGTTGTTGCTTGCTTCATGTGTCTTGGCAATCAGCCTCCCCTCTTCTTTTTGTGCTTAATATCGGTTCCTTGTCTCATTATTTGTCTATTTAATCCCACATTTTCTGTTTAGTCTTCTTGGAACAGTGTTGCTCTTACGTCATCATTGTTTCCTCTGTCCCTGTCCTCCCTAGTTCCTGTCGTTTTTAGTAAATTTTGTGTTTATATCGTACCTTGTGCTTCCTGGGTTTTTATTTGGACAACCTTCCTTTGGCTAACTGCTTCCTTACACTGTGGTCCAACCCCTGTCTGCCCCCCACCCGCCTCCCACTTGAAATGAGCTAATTTATGTGGTTTTAAAGGCTAATGAGTTGCATGTCTTTTAGTGCATATTCCATTAAGCAATGTAGCATCCTGTGGTTTATAGCCCAGTATGGCCTATAGTATATTAACCAATAATTCTCTTGTCAAATTTGGTGGGTGCATTTTATCATCAGGTCGACATTATAGCTCAAAATACCAGCAATCTATACAACAATGTTTTTTTAAATACCCATTATATCCATTTAGACTATAGGAGGCTCTGCTATGATTCAATTGTTTACATTTTTCATATTTCATCACAGCAAAGTGTGGCAAGAATCATCATTTTTAAGAAGGACTCAGCAAAGCAGATGGCTCACTTTTGGTGTGCTGTTGATTTTACAGTATTTGGGGGATTGAAAAAAAGGGATTTCTTCAGTTGTTTTCTTATGAAATTCCCACTGAAAGGGACTGCGAAAAATGAAATAAATAGCTCCTAGTGATAGGATATTAAAACTGTTTTTGTCAGATCACCATAACTGTATGATCAGGTCCATATTAGAGCCCATATACCACTACCCAGCACATTAAATGTTGCTGAAAGTCCTTAACAATACTTCTTCTTTTGAAGATCTAGTTGTGCACCATTGGAAAACACGGAACTGCATTTCCTAAAATGGTGTGGCAGCCATCTATTCCCTACTAAAATGCAGATGCATTCACATCATTGTATTCATGGGGCACCATTCGAGGACTTTCAATTTACCAACTATATGTCATATTTAATATGACAACATAAATGCTCCAGAAATCAGAATTGAAAATGGCATCATAAAATTGTCATTTTTTTCATTGGGCCATTCAATAAACATAGCATAACAATGGTCAATAGAGCAGGTCTTTTGAAATATATATGGATTGCTCAATTTTCAATTGGCTTGGTTCATCATAAATATCTGAGATGCAATATTTTTTCACTGCAAGTTCAGGAATACTAATATTTTCCAAAAATCCATCTTGAATAAGACACATACATGTTTTTTGTATACCAAGCAGTTTGTAAATCTTTCAAGAATTCAGTGATTTATGAGTATTTTAGTTGAGAATGCACATCCACTCCCTTAAGACACATTTACCCTCATATATGTGGTACAATTTCTTTGAAGTGAACAACATTGTACTGACAGTGCACATTCTTTAGCTTGGTATGACAGTTGGGCAGCAAATCTAAAGGGAATGGTTTTAACACCCAGCAACAATGGTTAAAGTGATATTTTTGGGGGGCATGAAAAATGTAAGTTGTGGCATAGGAAATAAGAATGGCTTGAAATGTGTGAGAGATGCAGTGTGCGAGAGTTGAGAACCTAACAGTCCACTTTCAGCACGACCAGGGATTTGTGCTTTGCAGAGTAAATTGGCCCAGCTTTCATTGAAAAAAAATTAAAATGGGGCTTTTGGTTACTTAAATTTTGTCTTCAATACATATTATCATCATCCTCTCTAAACCTCCTCTGGTCTTACGATGGTTAATGTGTTTTTACATTGGAGATTCCATCTTCTAACTATTGGTCTTGTTTTCACTGCCTGTATTCACATTTGGGGATTCTTGCCAATCCACTGCAGATGTCCTGAAAATATGTCCACAAAGATCATCCCATACACTTTAAATTGCAAAACCTATCTGTTTGAAATTAATTTTAAGTTGCACTTAAAAATAAATGGCCTCTAAGTAATGATGACATAGCTGTGAAGAACAAAAGCAACGTCTGCTTCCAAAATTCAAACTCACCTACATTTTCTTAGGTATTTCTTTCTTTACATAAAGAATCGAAAAGCAATTCAAAAGTTTTACTTTAGCATACTCCTGTGACACCAACTACCTTTTTCCCATTCAACTTTATTTCGGTGCCACTTTCTGGAATGGAGGAAATTATGAAAAGAGCACAAAAATGTAACTTGATACATTTTTCAGAACATAGCATATAGGTTAAAGTGAAAAAAATGATGTATAAATATGTAAAAATGTTATATGAATACGGCTAAACCCTGTATATATAGGAAATATTAAGAATTTTATTCCACGGAAAGGTAACAAAAACAACCAGAGGCAATAAACTGAAAAAATAATTCAGGAGAGGAATTATTTTATCAAGTTTTGAGTGACATTTGACACATGAGCGCAGCCAGTAATTATATACTCCCCAGCATTTCATCAATACAAAGCTGGTGCAGTCCTATTTAGGCTTTTACTGTTCATTAATCAAAACTCAAACCATCAGCCTAAAACCCCTATTGATAAAAGCAGCTGTAAATAATTGTTTCTCTGTGGCGCTTGACATTCACAACCTCAGAGAGCTACAGAACCCCAGCAGAGCGTGAAGCTCTAGGCGGCCTGAGATGCTGTGGTGATGTCTGCTGCTTGCGTCAAATCCTGCAGAGTTTACAGTGACGACTGTTAATAAGATCCAGCGTGACTTCTGTTTGTCATTTCTCATCCCCCTGTCAGATCATTTGGGCAAATAGAGAGTACAGAGGGAATAAGCAATCCTCAAACTAATCTCCTGAACCAGTGTGCCTACACCAAATAATCCTGTTTGTCCTTGTGCTAATTGCCTCAATGTGAGAAATAAATCCATTGTGGGCAGAATGATAAATTTTATCCAACTTTTCACTTGTGCCCAACTTTTTGTAATTTGCAGACAGCAGTGATCTTTGTGTCTGTACGTCAATGCTGTACTTTTAACAAATGTCAATCTGTGTTTTGGTTTTGTGTGCGCATGCCTTTGACGGCATACCAGCAACTTAATGAGAACCTCGCCAAGCTTACGGCAAAATTTGAGAAAGCCACTGAGGACAAACTGAAGTCCCAACAGGAAGCAAAATCGACTGCACACACCATCTGCCTGGCAAACCGTCTGGTGAGGATATCAATTTTGCTGAATGCTTTATTCTAGCAAATGTCTGCACAATTCATTCATTCATTTTCCGTACCGCTTATCCTTACAAGGGTCGCAGGAGTGGTGGAGCCAAATGTGGCCAACAGGCGGGGACACCCTAAATTGGTGGCCAGCCATAACAATGCAAATTGATAGTCAGTCACTAAGTGCAGATGTGGGGAAAGCAAAAGGCCAATGGCCACTAAGCAGAATAGTTCGATTTTCTAGATCAGTCAAAGTTTTTTTCCACAGGAGATTTAGAATAATTGTCTTATTAATAATAAGACTTTGTTTAATATACTACTGAATATAATTTGGTTCATTTATCATTGGCTTACACCAGTGCTTCTCGATGATTTTCTGTTGCGCTCCCCCAAAACAAGAATTTAACATTTCGCGCCCCCCCAAACCAAAAATAGTAGTTTTATATAAAATTATAAGTAACCTCCTGAGCAAACTCTGACAGTAAGCATGCTACTGCTATCCACCAAGTAAATGTGCAATGACACTTTAAAAAGTATGGTTCTTAAGTCAAAAGCTCCCAGGTATCGCTTTTTCATTTAAAAAATGGGAGGAGCCAGTATAGTATTACTAACAGTTGTATTTACCCTGCTTTTTTTATTCATCTTTCCTTATTCTTCCTTTGTTTGAAAATAAATGAAAAATGAAAAGACACTATGTCCCACTATTTCATCCTAAGCATGTATTCATACCTATAAGTACTGTCTATTTGTTAAATTCAAATCCAAATGTTTAGCATCTCTCTTCCTCACACATGCAATTATATAATTCTGCTGACTGGAACAAAACAAACAAGAGGACTGTTGATGCTGTTAATCTAAATTGTTGTTTGGTAGAAAAATGCCTGACAGCTGCAATAATAAAAGAAAGTTTTTTCCCCCTTGTCTTCCAGTCAGTCACAGATATCAATGCAAATGTTCCCAACATGCTGATGTATGCAGGGTTTTTGTGATGTATTCTAGAGAAGTTAAACTTGGTGCCCAAGGGCAGAGTCACTTGATTTTGGAAAAGCTAGGATATTATGTTGAATATTGTTGATCCCTGGAGGAGAATGCCATCACTGCTGCAATAAAGAGTAAAGGTGTTGTTACATGAGCAGAGAGGCAGTAAAGAATATAACAACCCATTAAAAGTGGACCTGAAGGTGGCAAACTTGTTTGTGAGGATATTTTTTGTTCTGCTCTCTTCCATGATCGGACCTACAGATTAATTTATATTAGAATTTACTGGGAACCCTTTGGGAATATTTTCACATTGTGTCTTCTATTTCAGGTGGGAGGTCTCGCATCAGAGAATGTACGCTGGGTAGACGCTATTGAAAGTTTCAGAAAACAGAAAAGGATGCTGTGTGGAGATGTCCTCCTCATCACTGCTTTCATTTCCTACTTAGGATACTTCCCAAAAAGCTATAGGTTACATCTAATGGCTGAAAACTGGAGGCCTCACCTTACTCAACTCAGGGTGGGTAGTTTTTATCTGTTTGAGTGGTTGCCGTCAATGTCCATAAAGTTCCATAACATTTTAAGACAAAGAGTGCATTCTTGTAGACGGTGCAATTGCCTCCAAGGGTAAAGAACAGCACGTTTAATTTCCATTCATGGAAATCCACTCTGCACCCAAGGCACAACCTCTCATTTTACAAAACTAAGTCCCGGAAGCTTTTGAAAAAGCCTGTAGTACCAGATATTGCCCTGGGTCTGGCTACCTCGCTTGCAGAAAAGACAGTTTACATCCTTACTCTATTTTAAACTGCACCATCCAAATTAGTAACCTATTTATTAGCCGGTTCAAACTTTGACAATAAACTGTATGAGGGTTATTTTTTATTTATTTATGACAATTATTAAGTTTTTAATCTCAATAAATAATGAATGAGGGGGCAGGGGCACTTGCATTTCTTGAAATCTTTACCCGGATATCCAACTTGGGACACAGTTTAAGATTTGATACAAAAATGATATTTCTAAAACTGTTACGGCTGAATTGTAACATTGCTGTTCCTCATGAACGGATACCAGTTGAAGCGATATATATTGGGGCTCATAATTCTATTTTTACTTGGTGTTTTACATCAGAACTTTATATATTATACTCTCTCTATCCTGCTTTGATATTTTCATGAAGGTTCCCATTCCAGTAACATTTGGCTTGGACCCGTTAACTATGCTCACTGACGATGCTGACATTGCCACCTGGCAGAATGAAGGCCTACCCGCAGACAGGATGTCCGCTGAGAATGCCACCATTCTTACCAACTGTCAGCGCTGGCCCCTCATGGTGGATCCTCAACTCCAGGGCATCAAATGGATTAAGACCAAATACGGGGAACATCTGCATGTCATCCGCATTGGACAGAGAGGGTAAGATATAATAGATAGCTGTCTATTATAATGAGCTGTACATATTTTATCTTGCTATGTATTTTATATGAAAAGATACCTGGATGTCATTGAAAGAGCAATGGCACAGGGTGATGTGGTTCTGATCGAGAATTTGGAAGAAAACTTAGACCCTGTTCTTGGACCTCTACTAGGAAGAGAAACAATTAAGAAGGGCAGGTAAATACAAATACACTGTATTCTCAAGAGCAAATAAAGAAATTAAGGTTTCTTGCTTTAAATGCGCAATGTAAAATTTAACATACATTCATTCATTTTCTGAACCGCTTCTTCCTCACTACGATCATGGGGGTGCTGGAGCCTATCCCAGCTGCCTTTGGGTCAGAGGCGGGGGACACCCTGTATCGGTGGTCAGCCAATCGCAGGGCACAAGGAGACAGACAACCATTCACACTCACACTCATACTCAAGCCGCCAGGCCGCCTTAAAATGTATCATCGTATGTTAATATTTGGAATTTTTCCTCTATTTTCATTACCCAATTTCTATGATCTTTTACAACAAAATGTAATTTGCCAGTATAATATATATGGACCCTTTCCACAGCGTAGTTACTACATCACTTGCTAAAACAGTCCGGTTTTATGTGCTTTAGCTTGAAGTGGTCCACCATTTATTCATTCATACCACTTAGCCCCCACAAGGGTTGCAGGGGATGCTGGAGCCTATTGCAGCTAACTACAGGCACCAGGCAGTAGACAACTTGTAATTGTTGAACAGCCAATCGCAGGAAAGTCCAGACCTGGGATTGAACGATAGATCTCAGTACTGTCCACTTCAAAACATGATTGCATTATAAAATGGCACAGACACAGTTAATGTGTTACTTAATCATCAATTTAAATTTGTCATTCTTTGTCTCTTCACCCTTCCCTCAACTCAGTGGATGGGTATTGTTTAGTTCTCCACTCCCCGCACTCAATACTCATATTTCCATCATTTATAATTTATTTGCCATTTTGGAGGCAAATCATTTGCATCTTTGAAAACCAGCTTCATATCAAGGAAACATTTTTCAGCCAGTATAACTGAGCAGATGTTGCGAACCTGTGAAATGTAGGTGTGGCAGCATTGTTTTTCTATACAAATACCAACGGCTATTTTTAAATGTCACTGGCAGTTGTGTTTTTGTATCCCTAGTTTTTGCTAACTATGACAGGACCAAAAGTCTCCTGTCTAATAAAAATGTGTTTTTTCATTGTGATTGACAGTCACAGTCCAGGAAGATTGCTGGTGACAGTTATTTCAGCCATGGGTGTACTGTATATAGACTATATAAGTCTAGTTAAAAACTAAAGTGCACTGCAGAGTAAATAGTCTGAACCTTAAATTGGATTTTCTGGCCATTATATCCTGGCTTTCAAGGAGAAAATGTCAAGGGGAGGAGTGCAAGCAAGGGAAGACAAAACGGAATATTTGTTTGGATTTTTATTATTAGTATTGTAATATGTTGGTAGTTTAAATTACTCTTTGCCCCTCCCTCACATCCCCCTCCCCAGACATGGCCGTAAAAAAACAGAATGTCCCTGGCCCTATCATTTAAATGTCAAGGACTATCTTTTAATGTGCAAATACACATCACACTTCATCCGAGACATTCAAAATTTTACTATATCTCATCCATTTTAACAGGTACATAAAGATTGGCAACAAGGAGTGTGAATACAACCCAGGCTTCCGCCTCATTCTGCACACGAAACTTGCCAATCCTCATTATCAGCCTGAGCTACAAGCTCAGTGCACTTTGATAAATTTCACGGTGACGAGAGATGGGCTGGAGGACCAATTGCTGGCAGCTGTGGTGAGCATGGAGAGACCTGATCTGGAGGAGCTAAAGGTGAGGATGTCAGTGAGGGCACTGTAAAATACTATCGTCTGATCAAACATTCTAACTGCAAAGCGGAATTCCTGACAGAGCACTAATACGTAGAATGACACTGACACAAAGAGTGTTCAGACATGAAAGTGGTACCTTTCACAGTTATAAGGAGTTATTACAGAACTAAAACACAGTGCCATTCTTGAGTGTAGTACTGTCTGCTATATGGTGTTGAAAAGAAAATTTTCTGAGAGGCTTCATGGTCTTCCTTGAACCAGACATAGTAGCACTCACGCTCATTATTAGTCATGTTAAAACCAATTCATCAACAAAGAAGCAGTATATCACAAAGCTTTAGAAGGTCTGGTCTCTTTGAATTATCAACTTTCAGATGGTGCCTTTGATTAACGGCTCACAAAGTCGACGTGTGATAATTATCAGGATAAAAGTCTGTTGCTTTGGGAGACTGCTGCTGTTTTACTTGATGCTGGTCGATTGAGTTTTTTATACGATGGATTAAATGTGAGCAGAGCCGATCAAATTAATGCTGCATGACTAAAAAAAGTTTTGATCTTGTGTGATTGACTAGTTGTGAAGGTGATGCATAAATAAGTATCATTTATCAGTTGTACATATATACATTTTCTAGACTTAGTGACTTGTAGACTGTGTCGACATAACTGAATAGTGATGGTTCTGATTGAAACCAGCTGTATGGATGAAGTGTTCATTCGTGCTTTTACTGCTGCATGTAATACACACAAAATTAAGCTCACACTCCAGTCACAGAAATTTCAGACTTCCAAGCTGCTTGCTCAACACCTACCTTTTAGAGTTGGGATGCTATGTCACTAGGATTGAAGATAATTAGATGTACTGAAGTGGTGAAGGATCACAGCACTTGTTCAAACAAAGTGTGAGTATTTCTGTGGAACCATTGCAATGCCGCGGTACAAATGAAACATTATTCAGGCCTGGAAGAAACTAACTGGATCAAATCTTATTCTCAGGCCATATACCAGGAGTAC
Organism: Stigmatopora argus; assembly: GCF_051989625.1. NCBI lineage: Eukaryota > Metazoa > Chordata > Actinopteri > Syngnathiformes > Syngnathidae > Stigmatopora > Stigmatopora argus. Next base: position 4,199,914 of record NC_135404.1, read on the forward strand.
CTTGGCAATCGACCCCTGCCCTAAAGAGATCACTTGTCAATCACTAAACTTACTGATAAGGACCAATGCCATTTACATCCACATTTCCCATATACAGTGGTACCTCGACATACGAGGACCCCTACATACGAGCATTTCTAGATACGAGTAAAATTTGTAGCAAATAATTATCTCTAGATACGAGAAAAATTTTGAGATGCGAGGAAGCCAGGTGGCCAAGACATGAGAGCCTGTTTATCATTGTAGCGCACTGTCTTTTTTGCCGCATCTCTTTCGTGTATAACAGATATCTACGAGCACTGGGCAGAGCGTTGCATTTTCCCGTGTTTTTTCCCCCGTTAGCCAATGCATAATACAAAGTGAACAACAATGGATCCAAAGCAAACAGGTGGAATGAAGAGTTGTGCAAAGAAAAGGCGAACGTTGACAATCAATATTAAGCACGAAATAATTGGAAAATATGAGAGTGGGGTACGCGTCACAGAGCTTGCTCGTTTTCATGGATGATATCGTGTCACTTGGAAATTCCTTGGGGCTCGAGGTTGATGAGGCAGATGTGAATAATCTAATCGCCGAGTACCACGAAGAACTGATGACACAGGATTTAATCGAGCTCCAGGAGAGTGTACATTTGGAGTTGTTGCGGGAACTCAGTAGCCAGGAGGAGGTGGACGAGGGGGACCGCCTGGCTACAAAGGATATCAAAGACATGCTAGCGAAGTAGCAAGTGTTTTCTGATTTTGTAGAAAAGAGGCACACTGACAAGCTGGCAAGTGGTCGCGCGTTATCGTATTGTGAGGACATTTGTGCGTGTCATTTTCGAAATATTTTGAAGGGAAGGCAAAAACAAACAACCCTTGATGCGTTCCTTTTAAAAACTCCCGCTGAAAGTCCGGGTGGAGTCAACCCTGAGAACAAAGGTAAAACAAATTAAAACAAAATTAGAATTCAGTTTTGTGTAAAGTTACATTATACGTACGTTTGAGTGTGCCTGTATATATTAATCCAAGTTAATTTAAATTTGTTTAGTCTGTTACGAGTGCATTGCCGTGGAAAGTCCCCCCCTTCTCTATGTCCCTCTCTCTCTACCCTCCGTGAAATCCGTCTAATTTTAGTTCTATTAAACACATTTTAGTAATATTAAACCACTAGTTATGTGTTACTTTGTTAATAGATGGCGAATTAGAAGAGATACAAAATTTTTTCCAATCCAATATCCTGTTTTTGGTGTTTTTTCAGAGGGTTGGAACAAATTAGTCATTTGTTTTTAGTTCATTTCAATGGGAAACGTTCGTTCGAGTTACGAGAATATCGACATACGAGCTCAGTCCCGGAACGAATTAAGCTCGTATCTCGAGGTACCACTGTACACATTTAAATTAACCTTACACCCAAAATGATAAGTTGTAAAGAAAATGGATGGCAAGAAGAAGCAGAAATACCATTGATGGCATTCCTTTTAAGCAGCTTAGTAAAAACTAGACAAAAGTTTTAAAAAATCACCATGAATAACACATAGTATTACTTCCATGAGCAATAAACAAAGAATGCAATGTTGTAGCAGTATTCACAGCGTAACAGTGTCACCCAATACTGTAATAATATGGGTCACTGATGTGTTCCATTAATTCATCAAAGGAATGGAACACTTTCCAACCTTTGTAAACACTATGTAATATTCAACCTGAAGTAATAATAGCATGCTGAATTCCCCTGTAACAATTTTAACTTCAGATGTTTTGCAACCATACATGTTATTATTATTATTCAAAATTAATTAACATAATTCAAGGTATACACAGTAAGTAACTGTCCACAATATGTTCCTTTTTACCCTAAGTAAGATAGCACTTTGGTTCCACTTAGTTGATTGTTAGCTGTACCTTTAAGATGTCACTGCCGGTGTACTTTTGAGGATTAATGAGCACCACATACTCATGAAGTCTATGACATAAGGCATGGATTGAATGTAAATGCAAGTGATTAAGTGAGAATATAGTGGATCAAAGCCCCAGAACCTAATGATGCTTCACACCCGTCTCATCAACAAATGTGCTCTTTTAATGTCAGTGTATCTAAAAGGGATTGGCTGGGGGAAATACAGTACCACGGCAATTAGACAAATCACTGATACACTTCGGCGGTTCCACTGACAAGTGCGACAACTTTACTCTTCGCTCATAACATTTGAGGCTGAAATGTTGTAGAGAACAGAAGTTAATATAACTTGGTTAATGGATCGAACAGACTTTCTGTCTACGTACAATATCGTTTTAACCCAAAAAATTTACTTATGCTCAACAGTATTTTATGAGAATATTTTTAAAATAATAGTTTTCAATTTTGTCAAAAAATAGAAACAGTGGTACCTCCAATTAAGAAATTAATTTGTTCCAGGCTTGGTTTCGTAAATTGATTTTTTTTAAGTACAGATGCGTTTTACATGAAAATGCCCCCAATTGGTTTCAACTATTCTAAGATCCCCAATTCTACCCCTTAAACTCTTTATAAATGACAAGCAGTGGTCCCTGGCTTCGCCAGTCCCACCTGCTTGTTTAGAACCAAAAGACAGTTGTTGTGCTATAAAAAAATTCTCTTCTGAAAAATCGGTTAGATGGGGCGGCCCGATGGAGCGATTGGTTAGCGCGTCGGTCTCACAACTCTGGGGTCCTGGGTTCAAATCCAGGTCGGTCCACCTGTGTTGAGTTTGCATGTTCTCCCTGGGCCTGCGTGGGTTTATTCCGGGTACTCTGGTTTCCTCCCAAATTCCAAAAACATGCATGGTAGGCTGATTGGACACTTTAAATTGCCCCTAGGTATGGGTGTGAGTGTGCATGATTGTCCCACTCCTTGTGCCCCATGATCGGCTGGCCACCGATTCAGGGTGTCACCTGCCTCTGGCCCGGACTCAGCTGGGATAGGCTACCCTAATGAGGATTAAGCGGTTCAGAAAATGAGATGAGAGGAGAAAATGGGTTAGATGAGAAATGAAAATTTCAGTTACACACATAGCAGAGCAAACATTTGTATACAAAATAAATCCGTGCTCAATCAAGCAAAATGTACAGATATGATATGAGAAGCAATTCAGCAGTTCAATTCAATCAAGGCAAGGCGTCAGTAGAATTCTAAAACAAAGTAGCACACAATATCAGTGTGAGGAATGTGTAGAAATAGAATTCTCTTTCATGGGGATCCTGAAAAGTGAAAGAAAACATGACTATTCTGAAGAGAGCTAAGGTTAAAATGAAGTTTACTCACCAAAAAACAAAACAGCAGCACCCACACAGTCAGCCCAATCCCATTGGAAACAATTAACACCAACATGAATTACCTAAATCATCTAAGCAGCAGCAATACTTTAAATGCACATTTACAATCATTTGATTGTGTTAACGATGACCATCAACTCGCACCCATAACTCTGCATCCATGCCCTGTTTACAAAGCACAGGAGGCCTAAAGACAGCTATACCTCGAAATGCAAATAAATCAGGGCCAACCAAGGCTACACATGAAGCCCACAGGAGAGCATGAGCATATCTACCGTGAAGCGTAGTCAAGATGGAAAGAAAACAGTTTTCCTGCACCTGGAAACTTGCCGACCAATCAGCCATATGGTGCATTTAGGGACATCATGTAAAAATAACGATCCATACATCAACTCTGCTTTCAGCTTTAACAAATACAAAGCTGGTGTTTACACACTTAGTGAAGGTGAATAAATTCAATCACTCATCTAATATGATCCGACAGCCGTTTCTGGCCACCATAAAAAAATTCAACTCTCTACGATGCACGATTTGGACAAACGTGAGAATCTTAACATATCCATCCATCCATAAATCACGCTTTGTAAGGAATATAGATAATGCCAATTTTGTATGAATTATATGCAAAAACACCTGCAAAGACATTTTCTTTTGGGGCAGATGATGATACATACACGAGTATGCAGGTGAGGAAGGAAGAGGAGGCACACGTTTGACAGTTTGGTAAACATACGTACACAAGCATGTAAACAACAACTTAAAATTATGTTACGTTTGGTGAAATATTGACACAATGACGTTTGCCTTTAAAGAACTATCATCATTTTTTTCTGTAATGCGCAGGGTATTTGTCATCAAGTTGGACAATAGGAAGACTCATGAACAGTTTGATAACAGCACACATCTCCTTGCACTAGGAATAACTTTGGGTGTAAATGATGACAGGGAAGAATAAACTGCATTAAGCACACACAAACATTTCAAGAAACATGTTAGAACTCTGTGAGGAACAGCGGTCGAAAGCACACAAGCCAGGAACTCACTCCCAGACCGGCTCCGCCATGGTTCAGGAAGAAGACGAAAAAGTTCCTGGAAAGGGGGCTTTTGGTTTGACAGTCGTGCTCAGAGTCCCCTGCTGGCAGCTCCACTGGGAGGCCACCGGTGTGTTGGGAGAGCACCTATATGACGACAATTCAAAAATGAAATACAGGATGCTACACGAGGATGTTTGATTTTTTTTGTCTTTACGAAATTGTGAATTCTTTCATTTCCAAAGACAAAATTTTCCTCGTTAAGGCCTTTTGTAACCTGAATATTTTGTATGTAGAGACACTTGTACTTAGAGCAGGGGTCCCCAAACCGGTCCTCGAGGGCCGGTGTGGGTGCAGGTTTTTGTTCCAACCGATCCAGCACAGACAGTTTGACCAATGAGATTTCAGCAGAAAACAAGAAGCACCTGACTGAGATCCACTGATTGCACTTGTAGGACACCAGATTGGTGAAAAGGTGTCCTCTTTCTGTGTTGGAGTGAAAACCCGTCTCCACTGCGGCCCTTTGTGGAATAGTTTGGAGACCACTGACTTATACCAATGTATATTTAAAAACAGGACATGCATTACATTAGTAAATTACTATTTTTAAGTCTGAACACAATAATTATCTTTCATTCATTCTTTCATTTTCCAAACCACTTATCCTCGCGAGGTTCGCGGGGAGTTCTATTCCAGCCAACTATAGGTACCAGGCGGGGGGACATCCTGAATCGGTGGCCAGTCAATCGTGGGGTAACTGACAACAATTCATGACTACCACTCATACCTAGGGGCATCTTATAGTGTTCAAAATCCTACCCTGCATGTTTTTGGAATGTGGGAGGAAACTGAGCACCCCGACAGAACCCACGGAGGCCCGGGGAGAACATGCAAACTCCACACAGGGAGGACTCACCTGGGATCGAACACCCAACCCCAGAACTCTGATGCCTACATGCTAATCACTCATTCATCGGGCAATAAATATCTATTCCGAAAATCTTTTTGATCATTACCTGGAATGATACGTATGCAATATGCAAATAGATCCTTTCCATCTCTCCAATCCAGCCAAAAATGTTCTTAAGCTGTGCTTATTTGTCTTCAACTTCCATGTGTTTTGCCATATTCTGACCCCGAGGCTTTCATCCTTAGATGAATCAGCATTTTTAATAAATAGAAGCATACACACTATATGTCAGGGTGCTCAAAGTCTTTACGTTCTAAGCAAAATTTAAGTGGAGCTGAGTTTGTTTAATAAGGTTTAATTAGCATTTAACTCAGAGGAAGGCAAATGCAAAAAAAAAAAACTTCTCCAACTCACTTGTCATTTTAATTAACACTGTAAGTTGAGAAGGGTGGCAGCCGAGAATAACCTTCATGAAACCACAGCCTGCAGAATCAAATGCCATTGTGGGTATATAAAGTGGACCAATATAAGACACCCCCCCCCCCCCCCCTATTTGTATCCATTTGTGCGACTTTGCACCATTTTACCTTTTATAAACGTTTGTGTTGCTACCGAACCATAATAGCTCTCATTTAACCCCACCAAATATGGGCTAAGGAGATTAAAATGTCAAGTTGGCTTTATGGTGGGTGCTCGAGGGGGGGGGGGGGGATCAAGTTACAACCTCTTGCCACATTTACTTTCTCTGCTCTTCCCTTCTGCACATATCAGCATGACTATATACTTTTCTTCTACAAAATTCATACACAAGATATTGTTCACTAATGAGAGTTAAAATGGTCTATTTCCCAAATTACCTTAACAGGGTTGTTCTGTGGCTCTTATTTGTCTCAAAGATGATAGATTGCCTACAAAATATTTAAATCCTAATTACTGTGTTCTGCTGACTGGTTAATTGTTTATTTTTTGCCTAGCAGGGGGTAATTGCAATTGCCAGTGGAAAGCAAATCGCTATATGGAGTCGAGTAATTGGATCTTTTGGGGAATATTTTGGGAGTGGGTTGAGTTTTCTCTCGAGAAGCACATGAGTGGGCAAGTAGAAGGTCACTGTTGACTCACACAGGTCATTATCTTCAGGTTAAATGTCCTCCATTCAAACCATTTTTGTCCTGCGCGTTCAAGTTATTTCATAAAAGGCCACTTATGACATGCACTTCTTCCAAAGGCTAACTTTCCCTCTTTTGAATGAGTGATGATAAATTCAGATACTCGTATAATGGAGAAGCTAAATTAGTTTTAACAATGCTGCAAAATAATTTTAATCACCACAGTGGGAGATGCTGTCATAAAGGGAACAATTAACCAGCATGATTTGCAAAACTCACTGCTTACCTGCTGTGATTTAAGATAGGTAATGAATGTTTTTTGTCAAGCGGCTCTGAAATTACTCAGAAGTGAGGTGAAACTGTGGCACTTATCTATCCCAACTATCAAATAATTGTTAAAAAAGAGACACCTTTATCCCCCAGTCATAATAACATACCAAAACAAGAAACTCTGTGATTGCACATATGGTGGACCTTTTTTTTCTTCAATAATGTACAATGGTATGAAAGGGTTTGGGCACCAATAATATTTTTTAAGATTCTTTTTTTAGAAGTCATTAATTCATTAGTTGTAGAGATGAGAAATTCCATTTAAATATTTTATTTGGCAGATGTAGTCACTCCAGACAAATTAAACCATGTGCATGAATTTGGGCACCCAAACACAATGAGGCAGAAGCTACAAATAACTATGATGGACAAAAAAAGGATGAAGAAAATTACCATTTTCTGTTGACTCTCTTCTCCCCACCAAACATCTAACTTTGAAAAGTTGAAGTAGCTCTAACTTGTTTTTTTTTTCCTTGAAGAAATACAGAAGCAAAGTTTGCGACAGAGCTTTATTCAAAAGTGAATACATGATATGGATTCAAACCATCCCTAGCCAATCTGTTGCTAGAATCGACACACCAAGGTTCAGGCTGCAGTGATTGGCAGACAATGGATATCAGCATCCAACCTGAAGTTGGCTAATCAGGCCCCAAGCAATTCCTTTTTTCCTCTGGCTAGCAATTAATCAGATATTGATTTAGTTCTGCCTTTTGCAAACCCTTCAGTATTATTGGAATATACGTATTGGCATGGATCCTTCAACATCTGCATGCACAGATCCAATAATATTGGACATTAAAAAGAGTCTGACATTTGTATTAGCTTACCACATAAAGTATGACATTACATGTATTCTGCATTTCTCATTTTAGTCCAATCTGACAAAACAGCAAAATGGTTTCAAAATCACTCTGAAGACATTGGAGGACAACCTGCTCTCTCGCTTGTCCGCAGCTTCAGGGAACTTCCTAGGTGACACTGTGCTCGTGGAAAAGCTGGAGACAACTAAATCCACTGCCGCTGATATTTTGGAAAAAGTATAGTATCAAATACATACACACACATACACACACACAATACAGTTGTGGTCAAAAGTTTACATACACTTGTGAAGAACATGATGTCATGGCTCTCTTGAGTTTCCAGTTATTTCTACAACTCTGATTTTTCTGTAATAGAGTGATTGGAACAGATACATCTTTGTGACAAAAACATTCATGAAGTTTGGTTCTTTTATGTCTTTATTATGGGTTAACAGAAAAAAGTGATCAAATCTGCTGGGTCAAAAATATACATACAGCAACGCGAATTAGCAATTTTGGCGACTTATTAAGTTGTGTCAGTGAAATGAGCTTCATAGCATTGCCTCTTAACTTCTTGTGAGTGATTATGAGTGACTACAGCTGGTGACCTCTCTGAGGCCATTTAAATAGGGCTCATTGGATGCAAATGCCCACAAACGCTACAATGAGAAAGTCAAAGAAACTCATCACGGATCTGAAAAAGCAAATCCTTGACTTGAACAAGTCAGGAAAGTCACTTGGAGCCATTTCAAAGCAGCTGCAGGTCCCAAGAGCAACAGTGCAAACAATTGTTTGTAAGTATAAAGTGCATGGCACTGTTTTGTCACTGCCACGATCAGGAAGAAAACGCAAGCCATCACCTGCTGCTGAGAGAAAATTGGTCAGGAGGGTGAAGATTCAACCGAGAATCACCAAAAAGCAGATCTGCCAAGAATTAGAAGCTGCTGGAACACAGGTATCAGTGTCCACGGTCAAGCGTGTTTTGCATCTCCATGGACTGAGAGGCTGCCGTGCAAGAAGGAAGCCCTTGCTCCAAAAGCAGCACCTTAAGGCTCGACTGAAGTTGGCTGCTGATCACATGGACAAAGATTGTTACGATCACGCTGCGACGTCGTGGCGCGATCGGGGAGATTCGGACCCAGTTGCGAGGAAGCAAAGGGAGGCGAGGCGTCCAGTTCTCATGACACTAGCTTTAATTACTCAAACGCTTTACAAAATAACAAGGGCTTGTATATCCCAAAATGTAACACAACCGGAGCATGGGGGATAATACCTGTAGCGATCTATGCTGTGACACGTGGTGTGTCATGCAGGAATTTACGCAGTGTCATGCAGGAATTTACGCAGTGTCATGCAGGAATTTACGCAGTGTCATGCAGGAATATACAGGAGCATGCAGGACTTGCAGGAATGATCTGACAGTGACCCAGCCTTTGTGCGGTGCTTAAATACCCACACCAGGAGGCAATCAAGGATTGTCTGCAGCTGCTTTGACCTGACGGCAAGCCAGGAGTGACAAATGAGCCACTCCTGACAAAGATAAGACCTTCTGGAGGAAAGTTCTGTAGTCAGACAAAACAAAAATCGAGCTGTTTGGCCACAATGCCCAGCAATATGTTTGGAGGAGAAAAGGTGAGGCCTTTAACCCCAAGTACACCATGCCTACCATCAAGCACGGTGGTGGTAGTATTATACTGTGGGGCTGTTTGCTGCCAATGGAACTGGTGTCTTTACAGAGAGTAAATGGGATAATGAAGAAGGAGGATTACCTTCAAATTCTTCAAGATAACCTAAAGTCATCAGCCCGAAGATTGGGTCTTGGGCGCAGTTGGGTGTTCCAACACGACAATGACCCCAAACACACATCAAAAGTGGTAATGGAATGGCTAAATCAGGCTAGAATTAAGGTTTTCGAATGGCCTTCCCAAAGTCATGACCTTAAACCCCATTGAGAACGTGTGGACAATGCTGAAGAAACAAGTTCATGTCAGAAAGCCATCAAGTTTAACTGAACTGCACCAATTTGGTCAAGGGGAGTGTTCAAAGATTCTACCAGAAGCTTGCCAGAAGCTTGTGGATGGCTACCAAAAGTGCCTAATTGAAGTGAAAATGGCCAAGGGACATGTTACCAAATATTAGTGCTGCTGTATGTATATGTTCACCCAGCAAATGCAGCCTTTCACTCCCCTTCAAAGGAAGAGGAATGACAGCTATGCGATGAAAAAAAACATTAAAATAAGGGAGCAGTTTGGCAAGCAGAAATTTTGGCTTAAAGTGTGCAATTGGAAAATCCTCTGAAGTTTATTTATTTTTTTCTCTGTATGTTCATAAATTCATTTTGGTTTGGTTTGGTTATAATTTTGTTTCACTGTAGGTAAAAGAATCAAAGGTGACAGAAGCTAAAATCAATGAGGCTCGGGAGCACTACAGACCTGCAGCAGCACGAGCTTCGTTATTATACTTCATAATGAACGACCTCAATAAAATCCATCCCATGTACCAGTTCTCTCTAAAGGTAGCCAATCTATTGACTGGCCATGTTCCCACACCCCTCAAGGGCCATTCTGTGAGATCCTTCTTAACACTCACTCCTCATTTCCTACCCTCCCTTCTCCATTTTCTCTCTGTGTTTTATGTTCTTTTCCCTGTTTTATTGGGTTTGTGGCTCCCTAATGTGGTTATGTAGAGCTTAAAGTCTTTCATGTTGTCATCCAGCAAGCTCTAAGAAGAGGTACTCTGAGATATAGTTTGCAATCACATTCAACTCTCACCAGTACAGTTGTAAACCCTGTAGTTTATTTAAAAAAACAGAAAAAAAACACAATTTGAGTCTGTATGACAAGTTGTATGCAGGGAAACCCTTTATGATGTAAATTTATCAACAGGAAACTCTTTATAATGTAAGTTTATAACACCATGTTAGAGCAATATATCTATCGTTGTCAAATAGAGGAAAATGTATTCTTAGGTACAAAGAATAATAAAGTCGTGGAAAGAGTCAATGTTCCCAATCAATACTAGACATAAATATCAAGAAACTAGATAAAAATGGATCGTTTCATCGCGAATCAGAGTTCTAATAAAATCTTAAACAATCTAAGTAATTTTCCTTGGCAAGAAATAATTTAGATCTTAATATCTTCTATACCTAGAAATAATTTTAGAGATTACTTATGTTGCATGAAAATATGTATTATATAGCTTGTATTTTCCAAATTGCATTATTTTGAATATAAGAGTATATTATATTACATTCCATATAATGGTCTTAAAGCATATGAGGGGCGTTGCTGAGATGAAGGGGTAAAATCTAACTAATGTGGATGCTTCGGTAGCTCAAAGAAATCCCTGCCTACTCACCAAACAATCCAAATAAGCCGATCAAACAATATCAAAGCCTAGAATTGGAAGGATATACAGAGTCCGGCAAAATGATCTGACACATTTGTAGGTTTAATCAAATGCAAATAAGTAACGAAACAAGAAAATGTTCTTATTTTTGAAAAGCCCATGTAATGCCACTCTGTTTCACTTTGTTTTAAAAATAAAATCAGTCAAATGCAATCCAGTGTTGTCCAGACACTGTCAAAGGCGTTCACAAAAGTTGTCTTTAATTCAGCGGGTCATTTCATGTGGAATGACAGCAATTTCTTGACGAATTGCATTTTTAAGTTGTTCAATAGATCAAGGGTGATTAATGTATCCCTTTGACTTGAGGTATTACCAGAGAAGAAAATTGCATGGATTAATATCAGGTGAACGGCCAGGCCAACCTATGTCACTACGCAATGAGATCAAATGATCAGGGAACATCTCCCTCAAAATCCCCATCGCACGCCAAGAAGTGTAGGATGTCGTCCCATCCTGTTGAAACCAAACATTATCCATATTGTGGAATTGTGGTCTGAGAAAAGGCTCTGGCATCTTACAATATGGATCAGAGTTCAATAATGGATCCCAATTGACTGGTTTAATTTTTAAAATGTAATGTAACAGATTTTATTAAACCTACAAATGTTTCAGATCTTTTTGCCTGACTCAGTATTATTTGCAAGTTTAGTCTACCCCTACAAAGGCATTAAACTGAAAGACAGTTGGGTGTGGCACCTCCGTCTGCCTCCTGGCTTTTACTGCAAGACTCAATGGCAATTCTAAGATTTATTGATACTGCATTGTTTGAAATCACTTAATTCTGAAGCTAAAACTTTGTTCTTGGGACCAACTGAGTCGGTTCATTCTTCCAGAGGAAAAGACAATTTGGCTTGGAGTCAAAGAACACATTTGGCCTTTAAACTACTTTACATTTGGAAAGTATTCTCATTTCACAAAATCAAGCTAGTACCATTCAAATTAACGATGTAAAACATTAGATCAATATAAAGACACTACCATTTCATTTTGGGGGGATATTTTTACCCATACTAATTCTAGGAACCCTGCATTTTAAATCACCTATTAACTCCTTATTTCTCAAGATTCTGTTCGTGTTCATTCCCATATAAGAACTACAGCAAAAGCCTGCTGTTCTGAGCCAAAGAATTTATTACCCAAACAGAGGGGTCACAAACAATGCGCTGGGGTCTATTACTATCTCAGCCTTAGCAGAAGTGTAATAGAATGACAAAGACTCTCTTCCTTGTAAGCATTATTACAGAAGTTAAAAACAAAGTGAAGAGTTGTCTTTCTCTGATTGCTCAGCAGTATATGTAAAACAAATCTGTAATATTTTCTCCATCAAGGTTCATTATGTCTTGCTTTACTGATTTGACTTGAAATGCACGAAACTGCAAGGTAACAAAGACCAAATGCCATAACACAAGACAATGTGGCTGATACAGTCATTTATTTTAAAATAGAAAAAAGATAAACTGATAAAACGCTAAACAAAATTTATTTTGAGGTCTAAGAATGAAATTCAACAAAAAAAACGTGTCTTGCATAAAACATGAAAAAACTCACTTACTTGTGCCTGCCATTGCTCGCTCAGGGCGCCAATATCTTACTGTAGTTAAATGTACTCTGACTGGCCAGATGCACGTACACTTACTTGTGCCTGCTATTGTTTTCTCAGGCCGCCGCCATCTTACTGTAGTTAAACGTACTCTGACTGGCCAGATGCAAGTACACTTACTTGTGCCTGCTATTGTTTGCTCAGGCCACCGCCATCTTACCGTAGGAAAACGTGCTCTGACTGGCCAGATGCGAGTAGCCTTGATACATGTGTTCGCAGTGTTTACGATGTCAGCACATCCCAATAGTTGTTAAAGCTGAACGAAGGTCTTGCGGTCGACCATTAAAATATCAGCTTTGATACCTCCGTAATGTGTATCTCATGCTATTATTGCACTCAGAGACTTGGTGAAAAGTAGACCGCTACGGACACACTTCCTAGTCGTACTTCTCACGTGACTTTGTTTTTGTATTTGTCTACGTGCAAGCAACACCCTTTCGGAATGGGCAATCCAGCAGACGATCCTTTCGATTTATGCAGTATCTCAGAAAACCATGTGCGATAATTTTTCTTAAGATTTTCTCTTCAAAGTAACACATTTGTACTCCGACTAAAACCATGTATATGGAGGTGAAAATTGTGAATAGGGGGGCATCTTATACAAGAGAAATTCTAAAATTCAATGATTTAAGGCAATTTTATGGGTACGGCTAATATGCGAGAAAATACGGTATGTTGCAAAACAGCCACCACAGTTATTTTTTATATCTTGGATAATTTTTAATATTTGCAACAACAGCATTTTCAGATCTGAGGATTAAAGTTTGAGGCAAGTAACTTGTTCAGTCAGCATTGTCTGAGGAACCAAAGCAATGATGACTTTGCCTCCTACTTTGCAGGCTTTTAGTGTGGTCTTCCAAAAGGCAGTTATGAAGGCTGAACCCAACGATGATCTGAAGCAGCGGGTGTCCAACTTAATTGACAACATCACTTTTTCAGTCTTTCAGTATACCACCAGAGGCCTGTTCGAGTGTGACAAACTCACATACATAGTCCTACTCACCTTCCAGGTAGGAAAAGGCTTGTTTCATCTACACTGGTTGGATGCTCCTTAGACCCTAATCAACTGGCAGTGTGCGCATCAAAATGCTGTCCAATATTTCTTTTTTTTATCCGTTGTTTCTCCAGATTCTTTTAATGAACAAAGAAATTACCCCTGCTGAGTTGGATTTCCTTCTGAGATACCCTGTCCAACCTACTGAAATATCACCAGTGGAGTTTCTGTCGAATAACTCCTGGGGAGGGATTAAGGTACCATAAAATGTGTTGTGGAGAATAGATGCAAATTCATTTGGAAATTGTAAAACATAACTTATTTTAGTTGCAAAAACCTTTTCATTCTAGTTTTTGAAATACGCAGCATCCTGGTCCTATCTCCTGGGTTCTAAATCTCATTTCCTTTTAGTCGGAAGTTATTATCCTTATAGCGGCAATCTGTTTCGTTTCAGAATGCACTGTGCAGGTATTTCATGAACACAACATCCTTTAGGAAATTAATTTAAATTTTAATTAAATGGCAGATGTGAATTTTGAGGTCCCATGATGAATGTTTTTTTAATACCATATATATATATATATATATATATATATATATATATATATATATATATATATATATATATATATATATATAAATAATAATTATTATTATTAATTATTAGTACGAGGCAGTTGGTTTCCAATCAAGAGAATGTGTTACAGGCTACTTTCCTAGCAATTCGGTTTTACACGTATCATCTTGGCCTATCTTCTCACAGCCTTGAATTCACGTATTCTCAAATGTGTAGCCCTTGTGTCATCCTGTATTATAATTTTGCATTGACAAATATCAGGAAAAAAACATAGAATCAAAATCTCTGTTAAAGAACACGTTTGCAAATTTAGACCTTATGAACAGAGTTTGTCCTCTTGTCACGTTGGGTTAGCACCAAACTAAATGTAATGGTGGCATGTGTCTTTAGCTTTTTCGGTTAATGAATTTTTTAATCTTGACTCCATGGATTTTATCTTAAGTTAAACTCCACTTATGGGGTTTGGAGACATCTTTCCTCAACTGCACTCAACCTAATGTGGATGCCCAAGGACTTCCTGATGGAATTCTCTCTTGAACTTGATCCTTTGATTGTTTAGTGCCCTTGATGATATTAGCAGGCAAGGAAAGCCTGAGGGACCTTCAAAGCTGTGTTTAAAACGCTGCCTTTTCTTGCGTGCATCGATATTATCCAATTGTATTAACATAGGACTCTTTCATTTATATACCACTGCTCTTAGCTCCTTAACCTAAAGGCTGCTTGTTGCTTTATTAAGTAGGTAAAGCTCCTTAAATTATACGAGTATATTGTGGCTCCTCAGATAAAATGAAAGATTAAGATTATACTTAAAAGAACTGATGATTTATTAAGGCATCGATCTGGGCAATCTTATTCCTATTGCAACTACATTGCAGCTTACTCATACCAATGCTTTGAACAAATTTCAGGATTTATTTTTACTGAAGTCAAGTCGCCTATTACTCATTATCTATCTCGCAACCTCTCATACATTATCCTGTGACATTTGTGGACCTTGAATAGGTTCGAAAAAGTCGGGCATCTAGAACCAGTTCAATATTTGGCTCACAAGTACACTACACAGAACAGTAAATACATGTATGGTTATGAGAGAGAGGCGGTTGGGGGGTCATTTTCTACAGGACAGACAAGGTGACTTAGTTCGACAGAAAGCACATTTTTAATGGGGCATTTTGTCTGCATCCTTATATTTTGAATGATGTTTTCACAATCAATCTGTTTAACTTCACTCCATAAAAACACACAATCGTATGGATTTATATGACATTTTTAAACATTTGTTTGTTTTTTTCTCTCTATTTGCTTTATCTATTTCTAGTCACTGTGCTTAATGGATGAGTTCAAGAACCTCGCTCGAGACATCGAAGGCTCGGCCAAACGCTGGAAGAAGTTTGTGGAGTCTGAGTCTCCAGAAAAAGAGAAATTCCCCCAAGAGTGGAAAAACAAAACCTCTCTCCAGAGGTTGTGTATAATGAGGGCTCTGAGGCCTGACCGCATGACATATGCTGTCAGGTGAGAGTTGCAAAAATCACTTGGCCTTTGCTCTCAAATCTATGATGCTTTTTAGTGACTGTCTCAATGTCTGAACTTATAGTATACACCTTCTAACCTGTTACTTCTTCACCTTCTGTGTCATTTGTATACTCTTTTACCTCGCTGACACTGACATACAGGCTGGCTAATCGACCCCACTAGAAAAAGTAATTTACAATTAAAAGTAAATTAAAATAACACATTCCTACCACATCCCCCAAAAAACATGCTTGGTAGGCTGGTTGGACACTCTTAATTGCCCCTACCTCTGAGTGTGAGAGTGGATGGTTGCCCGTCTCCTTGTGCCCTGCGTTTGGCTGCCCACCAATACCTGGTTGGCTGGGATAGGCTCTAGCCCCCCCGTGACCCTTGTGAGGATAAGTGTTACGGAAAATGATTGAACCAACACTTCTTTATGGTGTTATTGTAATGTTCATGCAATACGAAAATTGTATAATATATTAATTTGACCACTCATTCAATGAAGAGAGACTTTCACGTCTAATATGTTTTGGCTTTTTAGACCCAAATTGTGCTCGGTGATGAATAATAATAATAGCTAAAATGATTCAACATAGCAAATAACACGTCATAAAGTAATTTCTAAAATAATTATCAGTATCACGGGTTGAAAACTTAAGTCATTCCGGTAACCAACCTGAATTTTGTTCATGACTTTTTAAACAATAAAATGCATGTTTGTTCTGGTAAAATATTTTCTCACTAATTCACATCATCTAAAGTTTTCAAAGAGGACTCAATAAAACCACAAAATGTATTTCACTTAATAGCCATTTTTAAAAGCAATGGTCTTTTTACTCCTCATTGATATGGACACGTTCCAAGATGGCAATACCATGATTCATTAAACTCAAATTGTGAAAGAGTGGTTCAGGACGCATGAGACATTATTTTCACAGATGAATTAGCACCACAGAGTCCAGACTCAACCTTATTGAAAATCTTTTGGGTGTTGGATTTTATTTTATGACTGTACCTCCATTAATATCACATCTTCATAAAAATAATGCAGAATGGGGAAACAATGATTAAGTTTAACAAAATGATTCTAAAGCAGTGGTTCTTAACCTTGTTGGAGCTACCGAGCCCCACCAGTTTCATATGCGCATTCACCGAACCCCACCAGTTTCATATGCACATTCACCAAACCCTATTTAGTTTAAAATAAAATGTGATTTTTATTTTTCAAATTCAAGATATATAAATTCCTCGCAGCACTGATTGGCCTAGCAATGTCACGTGATCATCTGAAGCCACTGATGGTCAAGCGGCGCATGTTATCGTGAATAGACATGATGAGTCAATGTGCCTTGGCCTCCGTGGCAGAGGCTCCACCGAACCTAGGTTAAGAACCACTGTTCTAAAGTAACAATGTGGTTCAATTTTAATAGGTTCTTAAAGGCCATTTGTACATGTGTGGTATGTTTCATCTTATTCACTTCTAATACATTTTTCTGTTAGTCATTATAGTTTGTTCTCAATAAGAGTTGGTCATTTAAAAATTTGGTTAGATTGATTAGATTACCAGCATTGAAGTAAAAATATTTTTCTATTAGGGAAATTTAGGACACAGAGAGAGAAAATAAACAAGTTGACAGGCAAATTATGATAAGAGATAATGTTTTGGTTTACTTTCATATTGCTGTTTATCCAAATGATAGTAGACCTTGTTGAGCTTTTCTGTCAACCATACCAAAAAGTGCCGATAATGTAGTTGCATTCTCTTCACAGAGACTTTGTGGAAGAGAAACTAGGGGGGAAGTATGTGATTGGCAGATCTCTGGACTTTGCAGTGTCCTTTGAAGAGACAGGTCCAACGACGCCTATGTTCTTCATCCTCTCTCCTGGAGTTGATCCTTTGAAAGATGTGGAGAAACACGGTAATACTCTGAATGTTTTATCTTTAATAAGTCATAAAAATCCTCCTCACAGCATGTGGGGGCTTTATCAGAGCATACATACTGGGGAAACAGCTGCCATTACTTCATATTTTGAAAGAAACGTGAGATTTTTGTGAAGTAGACTATTGAAGTGAAGTGCAGGTATACCTCCTTGCTACTTTGATTGAGATTTCACAAGATTATCAGAGAAAAGTGGTTGCTCTGTCACATCTCGCTTGTACATTTCTTTAACATAAACCATCACTGCCATAAAACTGGCCATAAAAATTGAAGGGATTATACTAAAGGTCACATATTTATGAGATGGCAGTACTGCTAAAATAGTGCTGGCAGAAAGTAAATGCCATTGACTTCAGAGTTTCTTCACACCTCTGAATAATCTGGATGTTCTTTGCAGCCATTTTTATTTTATATATTGTAATGACATGGAATTGGGTAATTTAAAATTAAGCGCCTTTTGACATGGCTGTCGAATAATTGTAGTCCAAACATTTAATGCCAGATCTATGGTGTATTTACAATACATGGCAATGAACAAGGAGCAAGCCATATGCTAGTACTATGCTAAATACACCTGTTGTATTGCTGTGTTTTTTTGCATTAAAAACTGAAGCGTTCTCCAAACGCTCCTTCACACAACAATTGGTGTGATTTGAGTATTTTAAAGATACAATACATTTCTGTTGTTATCCAAGGTCTACCGTGACTACTTTACTTCGGATCAAAGTGTCCTTTCTTTAGTGTTGTCTGTTAAAATATTAATTCATTTATCTTCCATACCGCCCATCCTAGAAAGGGTTGCGGGGGATGCTGGACCCTAACTCAGCTGTCTTTGGGCGAAAGGCAGACTACACCCTAGAGTGGTTGCCAGTCAGTCGTGGGGCATACAAAGTGACGGTACTCGGACATTTCGTCGAAAGACGTTTGGTCCCCGGACGTTTGGTCCCCGGACGTTTGGTCGACCGGACGTTTGGTCGACCGGACGTTTGGTCGACTGGACATTTGGTAGAACGGACGTTTGGTAGAACAGAAGTTTGGTCGCCGGGTTGTTACTGTTGAAACCAGCTCTCAAAATTATAATCATAGAGAGAGAGAGAGAGTGGCTTTAAAATCTACATATCTAATATCAAAATATCAACAGTAAACTCTCTGCCATAATTTCACAGCGAGCGAACCCGGCGACCAAACGTCCGTTCTACCAGACGTCCGTTCTACCAAACATCCGTTCGACCAAACATCCGGTCGACCAAACATCCGGGGACCAAACGTCCGGGGACCAAATGTCTTTCGGCGAAACGTCCGGTCACGCAAAGAGACATATAAACACTCACTCTCACAATGACACTGCCAGCGAGTGGGAATCGAACCCAGACTCCCCGGATCAAAGTCAGGCAGAAGAACCACTTCGCCATTGGGTGGCCCTATAAAATATATTAAGATATATTAAAAATGCAAAGATGAGAGGGGTGTATTCACTTTTATTATTCTAATTATCTTATCCTATTCAGTTTAGTATTTGAATTGGATAAAAAAAATCATTTGCTTCAAAGTCTGACAGATACAGAAAGTGAAAAAGCTGTCTGGGTCTGGTCCTTAAGGAAGCATAAGCATAAAACATGTTAATTAAATGCAGAGGTTTTTCCTAATGACAGTAGATGGGTCTACTCCGAGCCGCTCCTGGATGACCGAGCTTCTCACCTTATCACTAAAGGGAGAGTTCAGACACCCTGAGAACTCATTTCAGCCGCTTGTATCCGGCATCTTGTTCTTTTGGCATGACCCACAGGTCGTGACCATAGACAGACGAGGATAGGCACGTAGATCCAATGGTAAATAGAGATACATTTACATATAATGGCATTGATTACAGACTTTTGGCTCCAATGGGGAGCTATTATTTCCAAAAAAGCTATCTCCTTCAATCTGTAGTTAGGTCGACATTGTAGCCTTACAAAACTAATTGCCTTGTTCAATCTCAATGACGCAGGTAAGAAGCCATTTAATTTGTGCTTAAATTAAAGTTTTAATGTCGTAGGGGTTTGATTAGAAGCTCAATTCCACTGCAACCGATATTGCCGTAGCTAGTTGTCACCTTGGCGCTTGTAACTTCCAAAATAGGGAAACATAGTGATCATTTTATGTCTGTGTATTTGTTGCTTTGCTCCTAATTTAAATCACGCTATTGTAACATCATTTGGTAGAGCAAATAGCAGAAAATGGCATATAACTCTTTGAATGAGTGATAATTACCTCAGGTCGTTTCATCTATTTGCATGTTTGAATGTATTTATTTCAGGAAAGAAGCTTGGTTTCACATTTGACAATAAGAACTTCCACAATTTGTCTCTGGGTCAAGGGCAGGAGGCCACGGCTGAACAAGTTCTCGACTTCTCAGCTAAAAATGGGCATTGGGTCATATTGCAGGTACAGTGGCCGATGTTTTTATACCTTCCTCGTCTTAAGTGACCACATCTATCGGAACTTGAAAGTCTGCATTTTTAGTTTACACCATGTACATGCTTTCAGAAATGTAGGTTGATCTGTTTTAGGGCAACATAAAAGCTTAAAGTTAAGCATTTTTCAGTTGCTCGGGGTAAGAAAAAAAACACTTCTGGGCAAACAGCCTTTAAATACACTATAGTTTGCATTTGTCCTTCTTCCTCATGCATTTCAGTCAGTTTTAGATTAAGTGGAATAAAATTGTGATGATTAATAGAACTAATTATTCTCAGCAAGAATAAATAACGTAAAGATTTACCATTTCTGAGAGTTAAGTGTACATATATATTTTTTTACTTAAGTATTATTATACATTTTGCCCAATTTAATAGTAGTAGTCCAATGGAGCAAATCTAAAATTGTCCCTGTTTTTTATTGTTCTTTCTTACTCTGTTAGATATTTAACACATGGCATAGCAGGTATTATTTTCCTGAAGTTACAACACTTTTGGGCTATTTTTCTATCAGCCAGTTGTGTATCCACACTTTGTTCTAAATATAGATTTGCAATCACTTTTCACTGAGCAATAAATTAAATATTGATTTAAAAAAGTGAGAGCTTACTTAAATAAAAAATACATATTTGAATTCAGCAACACAAAATTACATGAGACAAGCGTTTGCGTGCATGCAGCGTTTGGCTTGGGTAAGCTAAAATTTAGTGTCCTGAAACTTTGAGCTCTGACTATGGTGACTGACTCGTTAGCATGATTCCTCACAATTCTGAGATCAAGAATTTTAGTCCAGTTTCCCGCCTTCCTGCTCAGAGGAACTATTTGTCAACTTTTGGTTCACACAGTTGGTGGGATGGGTCATCTAGTGACTCAAGGGTCAGTGGTTCCACTCCCGCCTGTCTAATGTAAAAGTGTCCTCGGGCAAGACACTGACCTAGAATTGCTCCCAGTTGGTATGATAGAGGCATCACCCATTGGGATATGAATCTGTGCTTTAATGGGATAATATGAACAACAGTGAAGTGCTTTGGGCATTTTGATGTTTTGCTGTATGTAAGTCCACTCCATTTGTGTTTATATCAATAGTATCAACTGGTTATACTCCAGGCTCAAAAAGATTTGAAAATCATTGTACAGCGAACCCTCATGATACGAGCATAATCTGTTCTAAAATCAAGATCGTAAGATGAATGTGTTTATGTCTTTAGTTGATTTTCGGAGAACCATGCACACTCACACCCAAACCTAGGGGCAATTTAGAGTGTCCAATCAGCCTACCATGCATGTTTTTGGAATGTGGGAGGAAACCAGAGTACCCGGAGGAAACCCACGCAGGCCCGGGGAGTACATACAAACTCAACACAGGTGGACGTGACCTGGATTTCAACTCAGGACCCCAGAGCTGTGAGGCCGACGCGCTCCCCACACATCCATTTCCCGTAAATAACTCAAGGCAAAATTGTAAAGGCTAGTTAATACGAAAAATAGATTGTAAGTATAAAATGTTATTCATAGACAAGCACTTACCATGTTGGCTAAAGTCTAGTAGTGTAACAAAAGTGGGAGCCAGCTGAGCAGGGGCAGAGATTGAATGGGCATCCATATGTACACCGTAACATTAAAGAAAACAATAGAAAAACACTTTCTGTTAAAGTAAACTCGGGGACAGGTTAAATTTTTACTTGTAAGCACAAATCATTCAATTCAAAGATATCACCGCAAAACAACAGGATGGCGGCTGATTCCCTTGAGGTGGTTGCTCGTATGTCCTCTAGCAAAACGCAGAGACACCTAGATATGGGAAATCACAGAAAGGGTTTTCTGGATTTGGCTCGTCAGTGGTATGGTGAAGATTTGCTCACATAATGAGACTCATCTTCTTTTGTGACAGTGCTCGTATCAAGAAAACTAAAGTGAGGTTCTCGTATCGTGAGGTTCCACATTATTCATTTTTTTTTTGTTCAAACAATGCCTACTTTCGATTCGATTTGTACGTGTACACTGCATACATACAAACAGTAGGGGACTTCCAGTTACATTAATTCACTGTTAATTAATTGTATTATCTTATTCCTCTGCGACTCATCCATGATGCCATTTGCCTTTGTCACAGGTAATCTGCATATAAAGTGAATTGAACTCTCCATGGGAATTCTCTTACTGGAACTGCCTTTCAATATTACTATTGAATGCCAGAGCCTATATCTATAGTCATGATATCTTTCTGCCTCTTATCAGGAGGGCAAGGCTCCTGTTTGCATATTAAGTGGCAACCTTAGAGGAATTTTAATGGGAAATGTTGAAATTGTGAGACGATCCGCTATCCTCCCTTTCTTTTAATACTGTACTTTTTTTGCTCACAAATGGTAGACTATGAGAGGAAAATGGGAAAACTGCACTCTCTGGTTTATGAGAAGAGCACAGAAGAGCAGTCGTTTACTTACCTTTGCATAAGAATCAAGAAAAGGTTTAAAAGGGATTGTCCCCTTGGCAACAAACCACCCACTCACTTTATCATCAACTATCTGTCCGCCTGCCGAGAGTTAGATCCATGGCGCTGGCCAGCAGAGTGGAAAAACATTGGAGGTGTCATTATTGCACTTATTTTACAAATTTTGTCTCCTGATATTGGACCCAGATCCCCTATACATACACAAATCCCCTATTGCAGTGGTCCCCAACCTTTTTCTCACCACGGACAGGTAATGCTCAATCTATTTTCTCACGGACCGGCTAATGGGGAGGGCGACAACTTAAGACAAAATTGTGTGGGGATGGGGTCGGTGCACGAACGACACCCATGACAAAAAAAAGAAGTCCCAAGCATAATCGCAAATAATAATAATAATAATTATTATTATAAAAACTTTTCTAATTTCAAGTAGGAGGGCGAGATTGAAAACCTTAATATTCTTTACTCCGATGGACCAACCGGCACTAGGTAGCTCCCGGACCTGGGGGTGGTTGGGGACCCCTGCCCTATAGCCATCTGTCTTCCCAGGTACACCCCTTTTACCTCCAATTCCACCTTTTGAATTGAATGTAATGTTTTTATTGTCATTGTACAAGTAAAATGAGAAATAGTAGTCAACAACATAAATAATAGGGGGAGTGCACAAATAACAACAACAAACAAATAAAAATTCAATGAATAATAGATAAATTATCAATAAATAAGTAATAAAGTAGTGGTCAACATAGATAAGTAGCCAATATGATTAGGTGGTAACATAAATAAGAACTAGGTACAAAAGTGACTAAAGTTGTTAGCAGCCTATGGAGTTTTAGTGGAAGTACAAGATAAGTCTTGATTAGGTCCTCCTAGGTGCAAAACTCTCTCTTGCTCACAGCCACAAGGGCATTGGGGAAAAGCACAGTAATTGGTTGGTTACCCTTCAGATTTGGGTAATATTACTATAAAATGCCTTGCCCCCTTTATTTGTAAACTGTTTATTTTCAGGATTTTACTTTGGATGATTAAAAAACATTTGCGTGGTAGGCTGATTGGACGCTCTAAATTACCCCTAGGTATGAGTGTGAGTGTGAATGGTTGTCTGGATGGCCCCCGATTCAGGGTGTCCTCCACCTTTACCACCCCCCGTGACCCTTGTGAGGACAAGCAGTTGAGAAATTGAATGAATGTTTATGACATGGTTAAACCCAGTTGTCAGCCAGGTACCAAAATTCAAAATATTGATTTTCTTAGTTGTCTATGTGATGATGAGAGCACATTTGCTTATTGGCTTTATATAATTTGACTCCTTAAGGGAGCCATAATATAAAAGCATTTTTGCTTCATTCATGTTTGTAACTAGTTGAAGGTGTACCCCACCTACTGCCCATAGTTAGCTGAGTTAGGTTCCAGCACCCCCATGAATGTTGAGGATGAGCGGTGTGTGAGTAATGTTGCACACTCATGGTTGACAGTACATTTTTTCTGGTTTCAAACTCAATTCCAAGAAGTCTCAGGCTTGATCTTAGCCTTGTTTCAGTCTTGATCTTGATCCTTATATTGATAAATGTTTTTATTTTTACTTTTGTTCCTTTGAGCATTGTTACAATTCAAACGTTTGCATCTAATCAAGTCCACTCAAATACCATGGATATGTTGTCAAGTTTCATTTAGGATACATTGGCAAGATTTGTGTAGACTTTTGGGAGGTACAGTATGTATCCCAGAATGCAGTTTTCAATGGAGTTCACAATTATGAATTTGTCCTACTTTTTACAGTATTGGGAAACGGTCTTTGCATTCCCATCTTTATGTCTTCTTTCAACTCAACTTCCAGTCCAGACTCACAATCTACACAAGTTTGAATGCTTTGAGAAAATTACGTATAGGTCTTTACTAAAAAAAGTAGTAACTTAATCTCCTTGATTTGGGTCAAGTCTTGATTGGGTCTCAGTCATGGTCTTAACAACAACACATAATAGTGTGGCCACAATAGATAGACATTACTACTGAATGTTGTTTTATTTGTGATTGGAAATGTGTCTGCTACATGTGGCCCGTGGGTAGATCTGTTTGGGAATGGAGTGCTGCCTCAACCAATGATTTTAATGATTTTTCTTTTTTTCTTTTTTTTATTTGGGTGAGGGTGTACCTGCTTGGGTTTGCCCTTACCACTAAAATTCAGACTCTTTGGATTCAAGTTTACTGTGAGGCTTCAACGCTCTATTTTTAAAGTGAATACTATTTGAAATTTCAATATCTTATTATGTGGTAATGTCTTTTGAAAATGTGTTAAAATAATGAGAATTCAAACTATGGTAGTGGTCATTCTGACAGCTCTTGCACTGGGTCCACGATACAGTTTGTCCTTCCCAGCACCTTCACTGGGTTTGTGTTAGTTCAACATACAGTATGAAATCGTTTTGACCCTTCATGGTTGTATTTTCAGCAATTGAGATCAGCTGGGCAGTTTTCCACAGCATCACTTCTTGGCAAATATATCACTAGCATACATTTAGTTATTCCTATTCGCTTCGCATGTATGATGAGCAATTGGAACCGTCATTTTGTCCATATTCCCCTGGGTTAAATTAGATAGCAATATATTAAAAACGTTGCTTGCCAGCTGTGGCTGCCGATGGGATTTTGGGATTCATCTTAGGTAAATAACTTACTCTTTGGTGGACTGTTTAAAGGAGGTGGGAACAAAAATGCTTCACTGAAATTTACTTAATTTAAAAGCTACATGATAGGCCGGTGGTTTTTATTTGTTGTTTTGTTAATTAGCCCCTGAGTGCATCTCTCTTTCTTCACTTCTTCATTATTTTGCTGGAGGATGAATGGATTCATTATTGTTGCAAATTGTGAGGCCCTCTCTCCCTTCTTCCGTCAACGTCTTTATTGCTTGACTATTTACATGCCAAGAGGTTGTACTCAAGTCTTGATGAAAAAGTGCTTGAATTTACACTTCCAATTTGTATAGCCATGTATTATTCTCTAAGGCACCACGAGAAAAATGTACTTATCACTTTGTCTCCTTGAGCTATAGTCCCCAAATGCCTCTCTTCCTCCCATTATTTACTTTAACTTTATGCTACCACCCTTTTGTTCAATGTCTCTCAAACCTCTGACAAACTGACATTCCATTCGCTCGTGTCTCCTCACTTGGAAAAAAGGCTAACTGTAGCCATGACAAGGAAGATTAAATATGAAGAGCAAATGGAAATGAGAAAGTAAAGAGACTTATGAATTAATGACTGGAGTTATTAGTGCTGTAATTAGATTTGGGGAATGGGCAGTGCTGCATGGTTAGATCTGTTGGGAGGTGGGAGTGGGGGCATGGCTGACTGCTTATCATTCACAGGATGTCCTGTAAGTGTCAAGATAGTTGAGATGGAAAATTGAGCTCATCCAAGCTTGTGTGATCGTACAAGTCAACTCCACTGCCTGGCCTGCGCTCACCAATGTATTTGCTGAAAAGTCTGGCTGAAGTATCAACTCAAAATGGTTCCTTAATGTCAGCATCTTGAAAATTGGTTTCAAGTTCTGTGTACCGTTTAATTTAGCCCCACTAAAAAAGTCTGTGTGATATGGGGGGGTGTTCCAAATTTGATTGTTCCTTTTTGCGAGTTGTCAATAAAAGTATACATTTAGCAGTTTCAGAATCAAGAACAAGGTACAAGTCTATCATTGAAAGATTAAACTTTAAACCATTCCCTTGTTTCATATTGTTCCCTACCTGTTTTGCTTTAGAATATCCACTTAGTAGCTCGCTGGCTGTGTACTCTGGAAAAAATTCTCGAGCAGCAAACGGATGGACGCCATGAGGACTTCCGGGTTTTTTTCAGTGCTGAGCCTTCCTCCACCCTTGAGGGTCATATCATTCCACAAGGAATCCTGGAGAACTCTATCAAGATTACTAATGAGCCACCAACGGGTATGCACGCCAACTTGCACAAGGCTCTGGACAACTTCAACCAGGTAAAGCCACAAATTACTTGTTCACTATTTTTTGTTTTCTGTTTATTTACAGTATTCATTTTACTCCAAAAGATTAACAATCATCACAGTTATCAAATTACTTAATGGCAAATGTCTCACTTAGACGTAAGACTATTTTCTATGCAGTACACTGTCAATATTATTTATTTAAGTCCCAATAAAAAATTTAAGGCACTTTTCTCACTGCATGTCAACACACTCTCATGTACATACAACTGAACCAAGTCCATTCTCGCTGATGGTGATATAAATGTGAGTGTGAATGGTTGGCTGTCTATCTCTCTGTGCGCCCTATGGCTGACTGGTGACCAGGGTGGAGTCTGCCTTTTGCCCAAAGTCAGCTGAGATTGGCTCCTGCAGCCCGTTCAATCCTTACTAGGATGCACGGTACAGAAGATGAATGAATGAACAGCCAGAGCCTATCCTGCCCAACTACAGGCAATAGGCGTTGGACATCCTGAATTGGTTGCCAGCCAATTGCAGGGCACAACCATTCACACTCACACTCATATGTAGGTGCAATTTAGAGTGTCCAACCAGCGTACCATTCTTGATTTTGGAATGTGGAAGGAAACTCGAGCACTCAGAGTAAACCCACATGGGGATAACATGCAAACTCCATATAGAACGGTCGATTGAAACCTCAAATCTGTGAGGCGGACGTGCAAACCTCTTTTTCACTATGACCTACTAAAATAAACATTATTATAATTAAATATTGTTTTGAATAAAAATAAAAAAATGGAGGCTACACTATGTTAAACAAAAGTTTTATGTCAGCCTTAACTATCTTCAACTCCAATTCTGTGTATTTAGGATTTGTCAGCTCATTGTGCAAATTATTTACTCTCCGCTCCAAGGTTTCTTTTTTGCCATCATTCTTGCAGTCTATGCAACATGAGACAGTGGATATAATAAAAGGAGAGGGACCTTTCTTAGTTTTCAGATCCATTTAACGGGCACGTTAATATTTTATGCCTTAATAATGTACACTTTTTCTTTAATGCCTGCCTATACTTGTTTGCTCAAAATGACAGGTGAGTTAACATGCCATTTTTTATTCCATTTTTCCCCTCATAATGCTAGTTTTCTAAACTGAAGTCTTGAGCAGATGGCCCATCCACTTAACATGGAACAATTCATGCCCATGAAAGACAGAGTACGGAATTATTGAACGCAACATAAGTGACTTTGTCTTTTTTTTATGCAACCAGGCAATTCCTTGCCTGGCATAGTAAACTACAATGCTTGGACATGCAATATTTTAGTTTGTGAGACCTTCCTCATGTTGTACTGAAAGGTGAATGTTGGAACATTATTCTGATCATGTTTTCTCTGTGCAAGCTACTCTATATTACCTCCAACTCTTGAATAGCCCTTACCTGGCATCCCAGATTGATTGTTCCGTATATCCACAACGAATATATTATGCAGATCAATCTGGGAAAGATCCAATTGAGAACTTTTTCACGGGGGGAACCTTCAAAATATATGCGGCTTTTGATTGAATGCTCGCTCATCTCGTCACACTCATCACCCACCAATCCACATTAAACCACAGCATGCCATAAAATTAGTCAAGGAGAAGTGCAAATACATTGTTTCCTGTCAAAAAGTGATGTTCTTTGATCCTCTTTTAATTAGGAAAGTACTGGTACTTCACCCAAAACTTGAGAAGTTGACTTATTAAACTATTTCTTGGTGACCAATTCACATTAAGCCATAGTATGACATATTGGTTCGCGGAAAAGCAAAAGCATTGTTTCCCATCAAAAGAAATGCTTTTCGTTGGGTTCTTTGATCTTCTTTTAATTTGAAAATTTTGTGTATTTCTGATCAAACTTCAGAAATGGACAAAAACAGCTTTGCACTCCAACATTGTATACTAACAAATAGTTGCTTACTGGTAACGTCTGCAGCTCCCACCCTTTCCCCCTAATTGGCTTGGTCATCAGATGGCCGCTAAGTGGTTAGAGACCTGTGGTTGTCAAGAAAGAACTGTAAGATGAATCAATGAATCAGGCAAGACCATCTTGCTTGCAAGGCTAGAATAACCCAATCATATAGTTGCTAAAACCACTAGTAAGACACATAATTTATCCCCTCCCCCTTTGTTCAATGGTAGGTGGTTTTAGCTTGTTTTATTTCCAATGAGTGGTCTAAACAGATTAATACTGTCCATTTATTTTTTCCATAAAATACATTTGCAACTTAGTGTATCTGTCAAATCGCAGGGTTTTCATGATTTGTATCAACTATGTTGACATCAAGGTAAAATGTGTCTTTTTCAGTACATGAATAGTATGTGTGTGCCAACATGTTGTGATGGGTCTGTCTGCTTTGATTATCTCACTGCCTGTTATTTTTCTTGAGTACACAGGTCATGAAAAGTGAGGCTTAGCATCTCATTCAGCTGTGTTGGGCAAAGAGAGTACAGTGTAGAATGTTAATTAAAGCACCAGAAGGAATGTGTATGCAGGAGTGATAGTCGTCAGTTTGCACTGCTGTTGTGGGCAAGCATATGCGTGGTAGGAGTCAGCTCCCTGGGGCACTGCCGCAGTGGCCCTTACTGCCACACTTTCCATGACATTCTGCTGTTATGAATAAAATCCAAGACCTTTGGTTCTTTCATTATTGGCATGCTTATTCAACAGTCTCTTGCCACCAGTGATTACATTGCCATTCGTATATTCTTATCAGCCAGTGTAGAATGACAATCCCGGGAGACAGATGGAGGCTTGAGGCGCCTGACAGGTTTTGGCAATTGTAAGGTGATCACATTGTTATGCATTTTGTCATTTACGCGTCACTTAAACTTTTAGAGGTTTGCACTTGCTGGTGACATCACAAATGATTAAGTGCCCGTTTACATGGTGACACTGTGACAATAGAATGCAACGATTGTGTTGCGGATTGGCCTGGCGTTCTCACAGTGATGGTGAAAACGGAAAGCAAAAATGCAAGCTTTTGATCCTGGACTCCAAAGTGGAATGATTTGGTTGGTCTGCTGCCATGTAAATATAAAATGCAACTGACTCTCTTGCTGCAATGAGAACACCACACACCATTCTGAACATGTGCAGTTGCCATTAATGGTTGCTCGTTTGCTACCTGGACCCTGTAACACTTGGTCTCTTAGTTTTTGTTATTTTATAACACGAACTACATGCCGTTAGTGGAGAAACATTAAGTATAAACGAAAATACTCAAACATTTAAGGCCGAAAAACACCACAGTAGTTTTGATCCTGCGAACCACAGGACTTTTGGGAGACAATCTACTCGTAGTGCGCCTTGGGCTATGACTCATCTCCTGGAAGTTATCCTTTCGCTGTTTGAGCTTCCCTTTACTCTGCGGTTGCACTTGTTGAATTCCACGTCCTAATTTACTCTGAAAATCATTAGATTTTTATAAAATGTCCACTTTGAAGGTTGAAGGTGAGCAGTGAGACAATGTTCATTAAATGAATATGATAAGGAGAGAAAAAGTTGGAAATGTATATAGCGTATATGTTAGCTTTTTCAGGAGCCATGTGAACAAATACAAAAAATATTTTACTGTTGCTATTATTTCTATACAATTGTGTAGTAGTGGGCGGCCCGGTGAAACGAGTGGTTAGTGTATCGGTCTCACAGCTCTGGGGTCCTGTGTTCAAATCCAGGGTCGGTCCACCTGTGTGGAGTTTGCATGTTCTCCCCGGGCCCGGTGGGTTTCCTCCGGGTACTCTGGTTTCCTCCCACATTCCAAAAACATGCAAGGTAGTCTTATTGGACACTCTAAATTGCCCCTAGTTATGGGTGTGTGTGTATGGTTGTACGTCTCCTTGTTCCCTGAGATTGGCTGGCCACCGATTCAGGGTGTCCCCCGCCTCTTGCCTGGAGTCAGCTGGGATAGGCTCCAGCACCCTCTGCCACCCTAATGAGGATAAAGCGATTCAGAAACTGATATAAGATGAAATTGTGTGGTATGTTGATAAAGAAAGAATTTGATCCTCCTTTTTCAACATGCACCAACACTGTTAATTGCTAAATTAGGACATTTGCACTGTTTTTAAAACTCGTGCAAGAATCAATAACAGCAAGTGTCCTTCTTGTATATTGATGCAGTTAGATAAGCGCAGATTCCAGTGGACATTATGTAAATATTTCAATGTTTTGTAGTTCAGTGTACAGCAAGTAGTAATTCTAACTTTCCGTCCATCCACCCAAACAGAAAACCGCCAGGTTGCATTTACCATCAGCCTAGAATAGAAATGTTGGAAAACAATGTTGTTTGTATAGACAGCCCACTTGACCTCAGGAGTATCTTTTAAATAAGGTGTGTGTATCAGTCATGGTGTTGTGAAACTGTACTGCCACCCTCTTCAAGGTATATATGGACTGCATCGTTTTTATCTCGCGTCAATCGGACGGAGAGCTTTGACGTGTGCACAAAAAAATAGTTTAGGGTGGTTTTCTGTTGATTTACCCGGTGTTAGTAAACTTTTTTTTTCATTCATTCATCCATCCATCCATCCATCCATCGACCCGATCTATTGAATTGCATTTGAATAAATTGTCATCATTTAGTAATTATTTAAGTTACATCTCTTTGAAGGGTGTAATTGGTTGGTAGTTTAATTTATTTAATTTCAAATATTTTTTGTGTTAATTGTGCCATTTACAGTACGCATATTCAATTCTTTGCAAATTATCAGATTTACATACATTGGTAGGATGTGTATTTTCATTCTAATTTATATTGAAATTAAGGTGATCATAGCAGGTTATAGTAGTTGTCACCTAAATGTCAATGTCCTTTTTTTCGACCTACTTATCCATTTTTTTAATAGGACACGCTGGAAATGTGTTCACGAGAGAATGAGTTTAAGAGTATCCTCTTTGCGCTATGCTACTTTCATGCTGTGGTAGCAGAGAGGCGGAAATTTGGGGCTCAAGGATGGAACAGATCATACCCTTTTAATAATGGAGATCTCACTATTTCAATCAATGTCCTCTTCAATTACCTGGAAGTTAATCCAAAGGTGGGTTTCATCTGTAGATAATTTACTTGTTTTTGTTTGGTAAAGCATTATAAATGACTACATTACATGATTGATTCCCAGGTACCCTATGATGATCTACGCTACCTCTTTGGTGAGATCATGTATGGGGGTCACATCACAGATAACTGGGACCGCCATCTTTGTGGGACTTACTTAGAGGAGTTCATCAAACCTGAGATGATGGAAGGAGATCATTATCTAGCACCAGGTTTCCCTTTGCCTGGAAATATGGACTACAACACCTATCACCAGGTGAAGCACGCAGAGTGGAGATGATTTATTTCCAATCTTATTATTAGTAGAATTCAACCAAACATGCCAAATAATTTATATATATATATATATATATATATATATATATATATATATATATATATATATATATATATATATATATATATATATATATATATATATATATAAAAGAAAATAGGACCACAGTATTTCTTTTTTTTTCCAGGTTTGCACCAATAGAAATATTGTCAAGCCGATCTTCAAACACATTAGCAATGGCTAAGAGTTGCTGGAATTGAATTGTTAATCATTTCCTTTTCCAAATGAGAGTGCAAAATCAATAGAAATAAAACTACCAGATGGGTCTCAGAACAGATTGTAGGTTTCCAAATGTTCCTGAGAAGTAGAATTATTTTTGTTCGTGGAAAAAGACATGTATGGAAACCACATTTTATATACACAATACATTCATATTATGAATATTCCACAACACAGATAATAAAAATTACACCTACCAGAGGCATAGTGTACAATTTTTAATATTTATTTTCACCATTTTATCAATTCATTCTCATTTTGTAATTGATCTGATTATGTCCTTGTGGAAAAAAACATGCACATTGACAGCAAGGCAGTGCATTGGAGAGGAGACATCTGCCCAGAGAATCTGTACCAATCAATAGTATCTGAACAATGATGAGTTAAAAGACTATTTTTAATCGAATGTCAGTGCACCCAAGTTGAGCCATTTTACACAAATGATTGAGAAAAGCACTCAAGAAGACAATGTAGTTCTCTGCTAATGCTTACATAGTTGTGACACTCAAAATGAAAAATTGGTATCTTTTTGTTTTAGGAGCGTTTTTCTTTTTCTTTTTTTAATTATTTATTGTTCTGATCTTGACTCACTACAAGTTACCTAATGACTTATTTTTTGCAGTTATTTCATATATAAAATACATTTCAAACTATATCCCTGGCATCTATTTTCATTAAACTTCAGCACAATAATGTTTATACGTCATTGTTTAGTGCATTTCAATGATGTCCAATTTACAGTCTTTCTGACATGTGCTTGCAATATAGTAATTTTGGGACACATTTGATTCATATTTGTTTTTATTAGATAGTTGACTCCATTATTTTTTTAATTTCATTCTTATAATGCAGTGGCAGATATCTAAGCTTGGCCTTATTGCAAGATAAAAACGTTAAAAAAGTTCCTTGTGTTAAAGATAATTATTTTCCAATGATTAGTTATTCAATCCACTGACATTGTTTCATGTAGTGTTTTGGGCCTTCCTTTCTACACATCTCATTTATTTCACTCGTTGCGATTATAAAATGGTAATTTCAATCAAGCAACAATATGAACTGGTAAATAAAACTCAATATGTATGTATACAATTGTACAAGTAAAAATGGCATTCATTCAAATAACTTTTAGGTCATTCTGTAGCCATTCATGCGTAACTTTAATCTGTATTTCAACTGACACATTTATTAGATGAAATCTTATTTCAAATAACTTCAGAAACACATTGTGACAGCTGAATGTTTATAAAGTTAAAGCCTCACCTCAACTTGCCTGCTATATTATGCTGCTATATATCTCTGCGAATAAACTCTACACGACAGGGTGAAGTCAGAAGTCAGGTAGCAGTTTGCTGAAGCCTAACCTAGCTGACTTTGGACAAAAGGCAGACAACACCCTAAATCAGGGGTGGCCAACTCCAGTCCTCGAGAGCCGCTATGTGGTCTGTTTTCCATATCTCCCTCCACCAACACACATGAATCAAATATTCGCCATCAGTATCAAGCTTCTGCACAGCTTGCTGATGAGTTGATCATTTGATTCAGATGTGGTAAAGGAGGGATAAATGGAACCGGAGTTGCCCACCCCTGCCCTAGACTGGTCACGAGTCAGTCATAGGGCACACAGAGGAACATTCATCCACACTCAGTCATACCACCACCAGTGGGAATTGAGCCCACGTCTGTCTGCACCGAAGTCAGGCGAGTGAACCTCTACACCACGAGGTGGCAAAAAAGACTATAAAATACAATTTATTAATTGTACATCTGAGAGATCATCTGGAGTGACAGTAATTTCTTGGTCTGTATTTGAAATAGAGCCAGTACAGAAAGGATTCAGTCAGCATTTTTACTTTTATTTCAACAATGTTCAGGTAGCAAAAGCAAGAGAGAAAAAAACTAAGTGTTTGTGTGATAAAGACCTATAATTCAATAGAACGTAATTGAAAACTGCCAACTCAGCGTTTAGAGCTTTTTGTTTCATGTTGTGTCTAACAAAACATTGATCTTCATCATAAACTAACAGATGGAAAATGCCTTTTCCTTGCCTCATTAGCAGCAGGTTATATGTTTGAATTTTCTGACAGATTTTTTTTTCTGTTCTTGTCTTTGTCAGCAATGCTTAAGATAAAATGCCTGAGTCAAGTAAAAAAATTCTTTCTTCTAACTAGCGGAGTCAATTCTAGTGCACCAATAGCATTAAGGTTCTGCTTAAGAGGGAAAAAACGTCAACAGTTTCCGACTCTGAATGTTTATTTAGAGATAACATTATTAAAGGTCTCCTATAATTAGATTAGATAAATTTATTCATCCCGTATTTGGGAATTTTCATGTGTATTGTATAATGTGCCTTGTAGTATATTTGGAAGCTTTGACATGGATTTTTTGTTCTTCAGTATATTGATGACACACTGCCTGCCGAGTCGCCTTATCTGTATGGCCTTCATCCTAATGCTGAGATTGGCTTTCTCACTCAAACCTCTGAAAAGCTTTTCCGTACTGTACTAGAGATGCAGCCCAGGGATGGTGGAGTCACTGAAGGGGGAGGGATGACGCGAGAAGAAAAGGTATATTTGATTATTTTTTTATAACTTTTATATAGGAGATGTAATACTTTATTGTTTAACTGCTGAATAATTTATTTAGCATATACAGTTGGGGTCAAAAGTTTACATACACTTGTGAACAACATAATGTCATGGCTCTCTTGAGTTTCCAGTTATTTCTGCAACTCTGATTTTTTCTCTGATAGAGTGATTGGAACAGATACTTCTTTGTCACAAAAAACATTCATATATACATATATACATATATATATATATATATATATATATATATATATATATATATATATATATATATCTTCTTGACTTGAATGTGTGCAAATCTTAATGCAATAAAAGGAAAGTTGTAAACACAACTATTGTTTGTTTGAAAAGCCCTAAAGCTCATATATAAAGCATGATTCTCCTCAAATGTGAATTTCATGGTAGACTGTGGGAAGTTACACCTGGTCTTTAATGTAGTAGGACACGAGGTGACATTTTATGTAGCAATTGCACTCTGAAGGGAAATAAAATTAAATGAAAGGACAGTGAGGGCTGACTTTACCCATGATATTGACATTTTCTGGTCTCCTTTTCAGTCCAGTGCTACTCTGTTAAAGGTTTTTTTCTTCTGAAAACTATAAATTATGCAGTATGTTCTACTATACTGTTCATCTGTAGTCTACATCTCTTTTTCTGAACCACTTTATCATCACTAGGGTTGCATTTTTTGTCTTCCCTTCAAAATATTCCGAAACTGATGACCCAAATGTCCTCACAATAGGATAATGCATGACCACTTGCCAACTTGTCCGGGAAGTACTCCTCTCATATTGGCGATCAAGCTCCGCCACGCGTACACAACTCTCTTTTTTTTTAAATGCAACGCTCCGCCCAGTGCTCGTCGAGATCTTTACAAGAGGGAGTTGCAGCGAGAAAGACAGTGATAAGCAGAATCTCGTGTCTTGGCCACCTGACTGTCTCACATGCTTGTATCTAAAAAAATGTCTCGTATCTTAAAGCAAATATTTGCCCAGAATTTTACCCGTATCTCAAATTCCTCGTATGTTGGGGCAGTCGTTGGTCAAGGTGTTACTGCATAAATATTGATAAGGTCCTCTTTCTATTATGCCAGCTTGGTACCTACTGAATTGTGATCAGATATTTGAACTGTAAAAATCAGTAGATATCAGTACTTCATATCCTGTGTTCCAAACGTAATCCACCCACTGATTATTACTAAGGCAGTTGCCTTGAAAAAATGTTGACACAATCTTTAGCCTTCATTACTTATTGCACAAGCATTGCTTTTTCTTAAGGGATTAGTCTGTCATTGAAAGCAAGAAGCCAATGAATAGTAATGTGGGGTTTTTTTTGAAAATAATTTCTCAGGCATGTTGATGCTGCGTTCCTGAATCATAAAGCTAAGAGTTAGTCCAAACATTGAAAAAAAATTCTCGAGAATTAAATGTGCTTATCAATTTTCCAATTTCCCTGCTGTTGTGCATGTATTTTTAGGTACGTTCAGTGCTGGAGGAGATCTTCGAGAAACTTCCCGAGGAGTTCAACATGACTGAACTGCTCGGGAAGGCTGAGGAGAGGACTCCCTACCAAGTGGTGGCCATGCAAGAGTGTGAGCGCATGAATATTCTCATCCAAGAAATCAGACGTTCCCTCAATGAGCTCAGTCTTGGTCTAAAGGTGAGTTAAATAAAACACAGACATACATTAATTATTGAAATTTGCAATAAATAAGCTCTTCACTGGTGAAATATTGGCAGACAGATTTAAAAGCCATGGAGCCTTTTGTACTAGCAAATAGAATGATATTTGGTGAATTGTCATCTAAAGATTATCCTAATCAAAGCTTGATGGTTCTACTCCTATTTAGATTAATATCCAGAACCTTATTATTGTCATAAACTCTTATTTGCCTGTCCTATTTGAATTGAAGTGAATGGTTTTATTGTCATTATACACGTATAATGACATTGAAAGCTCCACCACAAAGTGCACAAATAACAACAAATAAACAGACAAATAAATAATCAATAACAAATAAATAAGTAATAAATCAGAAATAAGTAGCATGTATCAACAATACTTCAGTAGTAGCTATCAATGGGTGACGGATACCTCACTGTTGCCAAACACTGCAAACATGCTGAGTATTCTATTCTGCCATTGTGGCTTTACCAATAATATATATTTTCCTATCTGCCATGAAATTCAATTACAGTATGTGTATAAATTCCCCAATCATGCTGTATTGTATAGTTGAAAGATTATGATTAAGTATTTATGTCTCCGTCCTCCTGAAGATAAGACTTCCAGAGAAAGGTAAACTGGTTCCTCTAAATATGTCCACAAGGTTTAAATCTGTTTGCCGAATGTCTATTGGTATTGAACGTTGCAATTGTTGTTTTTACACTGAAAAAAATTAAATGTTAATCATAATTAATAGATACTGACAATTCTTCAATGCAGGCAAGGCAAGAGAATTGAACTTTGTGATTACTCCCTAAATTCATCAAAAAGGACGACACACAATTCCTTCTGTGCAATAACTTCTGGGTGTGCAATAACAATGTGCAATATCTTAGATTGTGCAATATTTTAGAATTTATCTTGCCCACACGTGACTTTTTATATTTTTATATTACTACTTATTTATGTTTTTTACTGGGAAAATGCACTTTGTGGAGTAGCACCACCAATTTCATTATACGCAGCTGTGTATAATGACAATAAAGGCTTTCGATTTGATTTGATTTGGAAAAAATGTGTGTTTTATAATACATTAAATACAGTTATACAGGTACATGTGCTCTGGACATACAGTAAAAACTGAAGCAGCAAAGTTAGTGAACACAAAATCTGAATAAATGTGTCGGTTTGATTTCATCTTAGACCTAAATGGTATAGGTAAATAACATAGCAAATGTGGTACCTCCTCAGCAATATTCTGCCTTGGTAGTAAGTGGCAGTAATTAATTCTTCAAACAACTCTGAGAAAATGCAAATTAATCTCTCTTGAGATCGAATTGAAATCACCTTTAAGGTTGTTGATCCGTGTCTTTTATTGATCCTTAAGGGGGAACTAACCATGACCAATGACATGGAGAACATCCAGAATGCTATTTTCCTGGATATGGTACCAGAATCTTGGACAAAGCGTGCTTACCCCTCCATGTCTGGCTTGACTCTGTGGTTTACTGACCTGCTGGCACGAATCAAAGAGCTTGAAATCTGGACAACTGACTTTGTCTTACCTTGCGCAGTGTGGCTGACTGGCTTCTTCAACCCTCAGTCCTTCCTCACCGCAATAATGCAAGCCATGGCTCGCAGGTTTGTAGGGCTTGTTTGCATTGAAACTTGGATGTTTTAGTTTCTTGGTGTGAGAAATTGATGTCATGATTGAATGATAGGAATGAGTGGCCTTTGGATAGCATGAGTTTGCAATGTGATGTCACCAAGAAGAATCGTGAGGACGTAACATCTCCACCTCGGGAAGGGGCTTATATTCATGGGCTATACATGGAAGGTGCCCGGTGGGACACACAGGTAAGGCTCAAGTTATTTAGAATTTTGAATGCTTTTTATACAGGAATTCAGAATGAAAGAAAGTGTGGATTTATTACCACTTTTCAAGGAACTTCTGGAAATGGTTTTCTTATTATGATCATAGATTTAAGATTATCAAGATATAAACTATGGGGTCCAAGGGATTTGGTTAGTGAGGGATCATGAGGCACACTCTTTACCTTGTACTGTTCCTTTCTTCCCTTCCAAATTATTAGAGAAATATGCAGACTAACTGGCTCATGGAATTCATTTTTAGATAAATCTTAAAGTTACTCAAGTAAATTAATGTGGATTTTTTTTCCTTAAGGGATTTTGCATTCTTTTTTTTAACTTTGCATACCACTTTCATTCAATTGCAGCGTATTTCTTTGCTTCTTTTTGCTCTCTCTAAGCAAGCTACTTCTTTACAGAGAATATGTTGCCCAGCTTTCAAACTGCATCCCTGTAGACTTGTTAATTGGGAAATGTGCAGAGTGCGCACTTGAACACTTAGATCTCCCCTTAGTTGAGTGGTTCCTTTTTTCTTCATTAAAGTTAGAGGCACAGACAAACAGACTCAGTTAAATGGCTCAGGTAACTTCCAGCCACCTTCGTCACTCCTCCCCCATTCCCTGCCCTTCTAATAGCTCAAAAGGCCAGTCTGACAGTGCCGGAAAATGTGTGAATAGGCGTGTAAGCAGCGCTGCTACAAGACAAAGATATGTAGCAATAAATGTCAAAGATTTATGATAAGCCCACTCATCGATATTTATGAAGTTCAACTCTTATTCAAAGAGATATCTCATAAAAGAAAGTGAGATACTGAATATTATGTGCTTATTGAGATTTTTATTTATTTTCATTTTGGGTTGTTTTGTTCATAACATGGACTAAATCAAAAACAAGTCAACATTTGGTGACATTAGTTTTGAATATGGGGGCGGCCCGGCGGCTGAGTGGTTAGCGTGTCGGCGTCACAGTGGGGGACCTGGTTTCAAATCCAGGTCGGTCCACCTGTGTGGTGTTTGCATGTTCTCCCCGGGCCTGTGTGGGTTTTCTCCAGCTACCCCAGTTTCCTCCCACATTCCAAAGACATGCATGGTAGGCTGATTGGACACTCTAAATTGCCCCTAGTTATGAGCGTGAGCGTGAATTGTTCTTTGTTCCTTGTGCCCTGTGATTGGCTGGCCACCAATTCAGGGTGGCCCCCGCCTCTGGCCCAAGTCAGATAGACTCCAGCACCCCCGCTACCTTAATGAGGATTAAGCGGTTCAGAAAATGAGATGAGATGATTTTTGAATATGGCCAGTTGTCTGGTTGTCCTCATAACTTATTTAGCTCACAGTCCAACTTGTGACAGGAACCTGAAGATTGCTGTCCTCTTTATCTATATTGTCCATGCATCAGTCATTTATTGGCACTGTTTACATTGAGTCATCTGTGGTGACCATCAAATATGTATCAAAAATTTAATTTATTGTACAGTATATCAACCAGCTGTGCTACTGCCACAGTGACATGTGAGCGAAGCATCCAAAAGTAAGAGAAAAAGTTAATTAATGTCTATATTTTTTTCTATTTTCATGATAAAGAAACTGAAAAATCATAAAATGTGAGAAATACAGCCGCTATGGCGACAGCTTTGTAATTCCTCTTGGTTTTAGTACTTCAGTGAGATCAGGCCCTTCTTGGAGATTTCTATTACTTGTATTTACCCCACATGGACTTACTGGTATTAAACATTTCTTTAAAAGTTGTGTATCATTTCCAGATTCAATTAAGGCTTTTGTCCTCGGAATTAACCAAAGTCATCAGGATTTACACAGAGCTCTGAAATCCTCTCCACATGCATGGTGAAACTTGGGTTTTTCAGGCACTAAATGTAGGAGGATTAATTAGCGAGACAGACCGCCCTGTTCAGTGTGTTTAGTGATTTCTTTATTTTTTTTATTTTTTTTTTTAGGCAGGGCATTTTGACTTTGTCTCAAACACTGGTGACTTTCAAAAACTCTTAAAAAGTATCATGATGTGTGCTCTGACTGTCCCACACAGTATGTGTCAAGCAGGATTAATCCAGCTTTAAATGCAGACTCAATAGTGGGAAAAATTACCCGATGAAACAACTTTCAGTGCACTTTATATCTTAATTAATTACTTTTTCTTGTTTGCTGACGTGTGTCAATTTGTGGTTGACTGGATTGTCATACTTGTCCATTCTTTCCCGTCAGACCGGCTTGATTGTGGACCCACGCCTGAAAGAGCTCACTTCTCTCATGCCAATCATTTTCATCAGAGCCATTCCTATGCACAAGCAGGAGAACAGGAACATGTACCAGTGTCCGGTTTACAAGACCCCTAAAAGGGGACCCACATATGTGTGGACCTTTAACCTGAAAACCAAAGAAAAGCCCTCCAAGTGGACTTTGGCTGGCGTTGCTTTGCTCTTGCAGATCTAGCAAGATTAAAGGAGTTTTAATGTAATCAGTTGATCAAAGTGAATGCAACTTTTATTATACTGTTTTTTTATCTTGGTATCTGAAGGTTTTTCTCAAGACGTTTGCGTTGCAGGTGATGAATTAATGAGTAACACGTACTGCAGGGGTTGGCAACCTTGTTGACAGAGAGCCATGAACAATTCTTATTTTTAAATGTAATTCCTTGAGAGCCATACTCAGAATTTAAAAGTACAAACATGAAAATGTACGCAATGTATTTGTAATTTCAACATGTTTTATGTACAAAAAAAATCTGAATTTTTTTAACATCATTTGGTGTTATGTTGCACCCAAAAAAAGCCAGTTTCCCTACAGTATGTTAAATTATGCAATTAATCTTGTAATTCCCTGTTTTCAAGCATATAAATCTGTACATTGATTGAATGTCAATTCACTCTAAATATGGTTCCTCTATTTTCATGATTATATATTTTTTCTT
Organism: Stigmatopora argus; assembly: GCF_051989625.1. Taxonomy (NCBI): domain Eukaryota; kingdom Metazoa; phylum Chordata; class Actinopteri; order Syngnathiformes; family Syngnathidae; genus Stigmatopora; species Stigmatopora argus. Next base: position 4,240,947 of record NC_135404.1, read on the forward strand.
CTTTAGTGATATCTCTAGCTACCTTTGTAGTTCAAGATGTGATTAGATAGAACAGAATAGAGACATTATCTATGGTCAGTCAAATCAACATGAACTGTAGTTCTGTTTATCCAAATTTTTCATGATTTTTCTCCACCAATAAAAAAAAATGCCCTTTAGCATCATAATGGTCCTCATTCATTCAGATGTACATAGAAATATTCTTTCAAAGCAAGGTTCAGTGTGATCCTTCACCATTTTGTGGCTTCAGTACATTGTGTTTTTTTTATCTTAAAAATAAAAAACAGTTCATAAAAATGTCAAAATCCACGCCAAAACTCACAAGCGGAAGACGGGATAAAAATGGCAGAAGTCGGTGCAGAAGAAGAAGCAATATTTCACCATTGAAGTGGGAGAAAAAAATTATAATGTTCTACCAGTCACCCTGCGGTGGATTTCAACAGTTCCGTTTCATTTAAAAAAGCATTATAAACTTGTCATTAAATTGGCAGCACAGTGGATGGAAACCAAAGCTTGAATCACTTTGGCCTTCCCGTGTGGAGTGTGGATGATCTCCCCATGTCTGAACGGGGTTTGTCCGAACACTTTTTTCCACCCACATCCCAAAAACCTGCATGACAGGCTGATTGAACTCTCCAAATGCTCTGTAGGTATGACTGTGTAAGTGAAAGTTTGGTTGTGAAAGTGTGCCCTGGATTGTGTTGCTCCATTTACCATTTCAGGGTATACCCCTCGATCCCCACACATAAACATACACACACGCACCTCATTAGCTCATACCCAGGATAGGCCCTAGCGGTGAGAAGATGAATGTTCATTAAAGCCATCAAAAAGTTAAATCCCATTGTTGCTCTAATACAATTAAGACTGTACCTGACTACCTTAACCTGCCAAGCATAAATCTCAAAAGTTGAATTCCACCCACGAGGAAATGATTCACGTCCCATTGCCTCTAGAGAGCTGGGGCAAACACAGGTGACAATACCCATCTCGCCCACCACATCTTAGACCTGTTACCATCTGGCAAGTTCTGTCACTCTAGCAGTGAGACAAAACCAGGACAGTATTCTACCAGAAGTCATTGTTGGACTGTATATCTCAAATATGTCCGACTCTGATGCTAAGGTTTTTCATTTTCTTTTTGATAACTTTAATTTAACTTAATTTCTAATTTGAGACTACATTTACTATGGCAACAAATAGGAAAGGAAGAGGCAGATTGTTATATTGTTTTCCAGGAGGAGTTAGAGCAGCAATAGACCAACACTTCCTTTTAACTTTATGGAGTGCTAAAGTCACTTACAAATAGTACCGGGGGGGACAAGCTTGCCCCTGTGATATATCTGTGCTACACAACACCAAGAAAAACATTTGGTGTTTAAGGACTCAGTGGGTGCAGGAAATGTCCTATTCAAATTTCACTCAAAGTAGAAAGTATATAGATATGTCCTTTTAGCGGTCCGACGTCCAAAGCAAAGCCTATTACTGTGATCCGTATTGTTTTTTTTTTTTTAATCTGAGATTCTAATTTATTCACTTGCACATTAGAAAAGTTGAGGATCGTGAGGTTTAAGGTTGTATTTTTAGGTAATATCAGCCTTAATAGTGTTTCTTTTTTTCCCATTAGTAATGCATAGTAAAATCATGCAGCCAGGTTTACCAAACTTTTGTTTTATCGCGGTATTTATTCAGTAATTTTTTCATCTTCTGAACTGCTTCTCGTCACAAACTTATCCGAGGATATCCCAGATAACAACAGGTAGGATGACTAGTATACCCTAAATTGGCTGCCAAGCAATTTCAAGTCACATACAGACAAAGAACCATTCATGCACACACACACTAAAGGACATTTTCGAGTAATCAGTCAGTCCACCATGCATGCTTTGGGATGTGCGAAGAAGCTGGACTACTTGTAGAAAAAAAACCTAGACAGGCAAACTCCACACAGGAAGGTATGAACCCTCGATCTCATAATTCTACCTATAATGGAATTGTTTTAATGCAGGTGAGTCAGTGATCTATTGAAGAAATGCCAAAAGAAAAGAAAATAGTGACTCCGATCTGGTGAGACATCCTTGCCCTAATATGTTGTTGTCACTGATGAGTGTGGAGGTGTAGGGCTTCTTAAGCGCCTATACACGTAAGGCTTTTGGCAGTTGCTTGGTTACTGTTCAGTCCAGTGAAGCTACTAATGTGAATCCCAGAGCGTCATTGCTGGTCATTGCTGTTATTCCAGAGTGTTGCGGTCGTGGGCGGAGGGCCCTGAAGCAGGCAACAGTGACAACTCTGACAGTGCCGATATATCTTTATTGCGACTTGGTGAGCCTTGGCGAGGGTGGCAGAGATGTGGATCAGACAGGTCGGTGAATGTGGCATGTAGGTCAAGAGCCGAGAGGTCCATAGGAGACGCTGCCTCCAGTCCTCAAAAACATGTGAAGCCACGCTGAAAAACATTCAGCCATAAGGGGACGTCTCTTTAGTAGGCTTTGTCCATAGGACATCTCGGACTATAGTGGTTGGGGAAATGCATGAGCCAATCTACCTCAATGTCCCGACCAATAATTAGCCACTTTCTGATCATGTGGATTAAGCATGCTGGTGTTTGCGAGCACTGCATACACTAACATTTGACCATAAATGCATGGAGGAATGCTGGCAATGTGCGTGCAAGCATGCAGCTGTGTCTTGCATGTTTTTCTCTGTGCATGCATTTGCAAATTTCTTGCACGCTACGATGAATAGCTGAGGAAAATTACTGCAAATAATTTTGGTTCGCGACTACTAATTGATACATTTTCATCGAAAAATTAAATATATTTATATTGCAAAAAGTCAATTGAAAATGTATTGCAATAATTTTCTAACAATTATTCATTGCTGACCCCTGGTCGGAAATCAGGCAACAAGAACAGGAAGTAACATGAGAAGGCACTGACAATAAACTGATAGAGACAATCCAGCGACGTGGTGAAATTCTGGCTGGTTTAGGTAGGTCAGTGATGATGATTGTTGACACTTGTTGCTGTCCAACCCGTCTGGTGCTGGACTTGTGATTTGGTGACAGGCGCATCCACCCACCTGCGTAGCCTTGGGCCTGACACACAGATTGTCTAAATACAAACTCATCTCATCTCATTTTCCGAACCGCTTTATCCTCATTAGGGTTGCGGGGGTGCTGGAGCCAATCCCAGCTGTCTCCGGGCCAGAGGCGGGGGACACCCTGAATTGGTGGCCAGCCGAACGCAGGGCACAAGGAGACAGACAAACATCCACACTCACACCCATACCTATTTAGAGTGTCTAATCAGCCTACCATGCATGTTTTTTGGAATGCGGGAGGAAACCGGAGTACCCAGAGGAAACCCACGCAGGCCCAGGGAGAACATGCAAACTCCACACAGATGGACATGACATGGATTTGAACCCAGGAACTCAGAGCTGTGAGGCCGACACGCTAATCACTCGCCCCACCGAGCCACCTAAATACAATCTTTCATTCTTTTTCTGAACCACTGGGTGGTTAGCACGTTGGATTCATAGTTCTGGAGTTGAGGATCCGATCCCAGGTCAGTCCTCACTGTGTGCAGTTTGCATGTTCTCCCAGGGCCTAGGTGAATTTTCTCTGGGTAATCCGGTTTCCTTCCAAATATCCAAAACATGCATGGTAGGCTGGTTGAACACTGTCCCTAGGTGTTAGTGTGAGTGTGACTGGTTGTCCTTTATCTCCTGGTGCCCTGCAATTGGCTGGCCGCCGAGTCAGGATGTGCTCATCGTTAGCAGGGATATGCTCCAGCACCCCCTGCGGTCTTTGTGAGGATAAGCGGTTCAAAATTTACTGTTACTACTTTAATTTATGAAATGAATTTGCTTCAGTTTCCACAGAGAAGAGTTGACGGTGACAGAATGGCTGGATTAGGCTGCAATATTGGGACAATGTACAGAACCTGGGGTTCTGCCAGTAGACTCACTGCTGCTGTGCAGTCCAGCAGTGCAAGAAGCTGCGTTTGGCTGCGACTAGTGCCGGAGGCAATTAGCTCTGACAGAGCTGATGAGTTGCTAATTAAATGTTTATCCGAATCTGCCATCTGTCGTAAAACAAATGTCTGTTAGCTGCCTACAATCAGTGGATTATCACAAATAGCTGGATTTAGGTTCTGCACACGGGGAGATAAACTGCAAGACAACAGTGGATTCTAAGTACTCCTCACTCTCTCAGCCAGAACCTAGTTTACGGCAAAAGCACGTCTTCTGTGTATATTGGTAGCTTGCGCCACATCATGGCACTGATTATCTTTCGTCAACATTCAAGATGGTACTCGATGGAAGTTGCTATGTTTGGGTCTTGCAATTATTATTTTAAGTCACGTGTTTAAATGTTATCAATGAACTAAACTGCGTAAGAATGGCAGATACATTTGCGCTTCACATCATACTCGTTCTAATGGTGTGTCTGACTTATCTTTATACGTTGAAATCAACTGTGCAAGTGCTGACAATATGTCATCAAAAATCCTACTAGTATGTGGGATGTGACAAGTGGACAAATTCCCTGTGTTCTGAAATCCCACTGTTTGAATTTTACCTTTGCAGGCACAGATTCCAATGTTGTGTGCTGTCTCTCTGCTCTTCTTCCCTATGATCACATTTTAAATCATTAGAACGTTTTTGTCCCCCTCAAAAAGGTCATCAGAGCATGTTGACTCATCTACTGACTCACATAGAAAGAGAGGGAGAGATAGTCATGATTGATTTTTATCTAATTTACAAAGCAACGTGTGATTATGTTTGTACCCTATACCATTACAAGGTTCATCACTAGTACTAGTTCAAATATCATACCAACAAAGCAATCAGAATATTTATTGTCAAAGTACAAAATAACTGCAGGAGAGTGGATTTTTTTGTGGGAAAACGCTCACAAAAGAGATTGACTAGCGAGCCAAAGAAAGCAGTTAACATACCCAAGTAAAGGAAAATCGTATTGGCCTTTTTTTCTTCTTCTCTAGCTCTCAACAGAGATGAGCACTTTTGCCTGTGCTCTCTTCCTCCTTATCTTTCCCCGTTTGCTGACTCTGGCTTGCGATGTCTGTGAATCTTCTCATTCATCGAGGTCATTTGAATCCAGAGTACTGAATTGATCCCAACTGAACTTTTCTGATTGCCTCGGTAGACGTTTTGCCTCTCATCCAAGCATGCTGCCTTGCTGAGGCTAGTGCTGTCTTAACTAGGCCTTGTAAAAGAACTGATAAAACCTATTTAGATGAGACGACCCATCTTACAAGCTAACCAGAAAAGTCACATTGCGATGGATTCAATACCTTGGGAATCTGGGTTGTAATGTATTTGTTTCCTTTATCATACACATTGATTTTCGTTCAATTTTGCAATTCATGAAATTGTTCAACTGGTCCATCAATGCATCTGATTTTTTTTCTCGAAAAAGAGTGCACAGAGGGGTGCCTGCTTGAACCAACAGAACTTTTTATGACGAGGAAGAGGAAGATGTCTGGACAATTGGTATCCTGGGTGTGGGCTTTCTGTCCATCGATTAATTGTGAACTTTAGATTGTGTCGACAGCCAATTCAAAAGGTGGTAAGATGCCCATCCTGTTGGAGAGATTGGGTTGGGCTGTCAATGCTCAGAATCTAAAACTCACCCGCATGCTAAACACGGTGCATGATCTCCCTTGTCATAAAGATGCTATTAAAGAGAAGTTGAAACCCAATTCCCTTGCACCCTTGTCCACCCCTAAGAACCACAATCATGCTTTTTCATTTAGAAATTATATATATATATATATATATATATATATATATATATATATATATATATATATATATATATATATATATATACGCAATACAATTATTGATGAAAATGTGACATCATGGTGTACTAAAACTTTTCCATCATTACATCAAATCAAATCAAAAGCCTTTATTGTCATCATACACAGCAGCGTATAACGAAATTGGTGGTACTACTCCACAAAGTGCGTTTTCCCAGTAAAAAAAAACATAAATAGTAATATAAAAGTATAAAAAGTCACATCCCGGCTAGGTAAATTCTAAAATATTGCACAATCTAAGATATTGCACGTTGTTATTGCACACCCCGAAGTTATTGCACAGAAGGGATTGTGTGTCGTGCTAACGCAAGTTCAGAGTCCTGATGGCTGTGGGGAAAAAAACTGTCGTTAAGTCTATTTGTCCGTGCTTTGTGAGACCTGTAGCGTCTGCCAGAGGGCAGCAGCTGGAACAGGTTGTGACCAGGGTGGTATTGGTCCCTGACAATGTTCCTGGCTCTGCTGAGGTAGCGAGGGCTGGCAATGTCATCCAGTGAGGGCAGAGAGCAGCCAACGATCTTCTGGGCAGTGTTGATCACTCTCTGCATGGCCTTTCTGTCTGCTGCCGTGCTTCCAACGTACCACACTGTAATGCAGTATGCCAGGATGCTCTCCAGAGTGGTTCTATAGAAGGTTACCAGAAGCTTAGTGTCCAAGTTGTTACTCCTGAGTACCCTCAGGAAATTGAGTCATTTCTGGGCCTTCTTCACCACTGCCTTGGTGTTGTAGACCAGGAGCGCTTGCCCGTGACGTGGACCCCCAGGAATTTGAAGGACTGGACCCTGTCTACGCTTACTCCCTTTATGAGGAGTGGGGCCAGATCTGTGCTGCGTTTGCGAAAGTCCAGGACTATTTCTTTAGTTTTCGTGGTGTTTAGTGTGAGATTGTTCACCAAACACCACGAAGACAGTTTGTTGACCTCATCTCTGTAAGCAGACTCATCCCCCCTGAGAGGAGTCCGACCACAGTGGTGTCATCGGCAAAAATGATGATGGAGATAGACTGGTGGGTCGGTGTACAGTCGTATGTGTACAGGGAGTACAGAAGAGGACTCAGTACACAGCCTTGAGGGGAGCCAGTGCTCAGTGTAATGGAGGAAGAGAGGTTGGGACCAAGTCTAACAGTTTTTGGACGTTTGTTAAGAAGTTCTTAATCCAGTAGCAGATGGAAGAGGATAGTCCAAGGTGGGAGAGTTTGTCAGCCAAAATGTCCGGTATTATAGTGTTGAAGGCTGAGCTATAGTTATTTTTTAGATAATTAATATAAGAATGATTACTGAACTCGAACACCGACTTAAAGCATTGTAATTTACTTAGATTATCCTGCAATTTAAGCACACACAACAAAACTGATATGGTACAAGAATGATAGTAAATGATTATTTTCATGTATGCATTAAAAGTGTTGCCGATTAAATTGCATCATGACATTAAAACATTGTTATTGGATCAAATGCTATGTGGAATATTAAACTATATTTGGAATATGTTAAGCAAACATATTTTGAGTCTCTCTGCCAGTCAGAGTGTCAAAGGTTTGTCAACCTCTTCTTACTGTTGTAGCCTTCCCCCCTCGATAGATTCTCTTTGATTGCAAATTCGTATTTTTCATTTAAATGCTGATGGGTTCAAGAATCAGTGTAAATTGGAGAAGCAGGCTTATTCCATTTAGCTAGTGTTTGCAGTGTGAATTGTTGTTCGCACACACAGATTTCCATGAATTTAAAGGAGGTTGAAAATTGCACGGACCAGCATTAAAGCCCCAGTTTTAATTCATATTTTTATTTCTTTTGCTTGTTTTGTTGTTTTATGCCTTAGTTTGATGGCACACCCTCGGTTATTAATGGATGTTTCTTAATATCCAAAGTTAATTTTAATTAAATTAGCAACTCTCAGGATATTTTCTCAATTGACCTGGAAAAAAAGATGTACTGATCTAATACAGAATCAACGAGAGCAGATGTTAATTTGAGTTATTGACCAAAAAGCTGTGCTCTTAACTGTCCCCTTGGTTTATGTATATATGCTAGTGAGACAACTGTGAATACGACAGCTGCAGTGCTGAAAGTTAACTTGACAATTCAGATGTTCTAGGGCGAGTCTGTTCCTGCCTGCTGGCTAGAAGCTAAATATGGCAAAATATTAGCTGCACCTAAATAAGCGAACACTCATTCCCACTGAACGTGAGTTAAGTCATATTAAATATTAATTTTGAACTGTGAGCGATCACAGTTCAAAATTAATATTTTACTGGATATACTCATGTTGTTTAGTCTTCTAATGCTCCTTTTAAAAGGATAGTGTTTACGGATGTGTTGTCACTCATTTTATTTATAATTGAGTTTTATTCAATTCGTTAACAAGCAGTTTCAGTGCCAGAAACACAACCTACATTCCTCTGGTGCATGCAAAGCAGTTCTGTTCCCAGCACAACTAACACAAATGTAAGGACGGGTACGCTTATGAATATACTATGCACCACGAGATACATATTGGGATATAGCTGTTGGTGTCGGAATTTACGGATCATAAGCATTGCATGTGCACGTATTCAGCACTGTCAGAATCTAATACTTCCTTTTGTATGAGCCATATTAGTATTTTCATGTTTTACTTCTTCCCACTAGGAGCAGTAATTTGTCATTACAGTAATATTGAGTCGGCAATAGATATATAAAAAGTGAACATAAATGATATTCTAAATTCAAATATAAGAAATGAGATTAAAAATAAATGCAATGATAAATATGGAAAAAAATAAATTAAATTAATTGTGGCACAGTGACGAGTGGTTTCCAACTCACAATGCTGAGATCGAGGGTTCAATACCAGGTGGGATCGAATTTTCAGGTGTGAAGTTTGTGCATTTTCTCTGTGCCTGTGTGGGATTTGTCTATGTACTGATATTGTTAGGCAATACAGGCAGGCCGTAACCCATCCACCAGAAAGAGGCATTAAAAGCGACGATTCCTTGGTATGGCCTCTCTGTATTGAACGACGTGATGGAGAGACTATTACTCCTTTGGAGTTCTGTTCAATGTTGACTTGTTTTGAATTCATAATTGAAAGTTGTTTAGATGGTGTTTATGTACATGTGTTTGTGTCCTAACATTAGCATCCTCCTTACACTCTGTACTCCTGCATGAATTGAAAATGATTTTACTTGCTTGTAATTAATTTTAATACATTAATTATCAAGATGGTGCCATTCACGCGGGGGCCAGTGGCAGTAGCTCTGTACACTCTTATGTTTTTCGTGTTTTACAGCCCTTCTATCTTTTTTTTAATTACATTTTAATATTTCTTAATACATTCCTTTTGACTTTACTTTGTACTTTATACTTTTTACTTTAATGTTTTTACAACTTTCCTTGTTCTGTTAGCCTGGCTTCTTTCGGCTACTTCTTTTTTGGAACCATTCAGCCATGCCTACGCTGTCACACACATGGGACTAGCTGTTACAATACGCAGCAGAAGGCGCAACACCTCGGTGCCGCCGGAGTTTCGGAGCTGGACAAAAGTGCCGGGAGAAGAGGCAACGCTTCTGACCAACCATTCCATCGTGGGATAAGATGGAAGAGCTGTCGCCGCTTATCAGCAACGGAGTCGAGGAGTTCTGCCCTGCTGCTGCTTTCTTCAGCTCCAGACTACTGAGGAACTGTGCGGTAGCTCCGTCCACTCTTGCTCGACTTGTGTTTTTGCTGCTTTTCTGTCTTAATGATTTGATTTGGTGATTCTTAATGATCCCATTTACTTTGATTTGCTTTGTACTTTGTGCTTTGCTTTGTTGTACTGTCTAACTTATAACTATGCCTTTTCTTGCTACTGGCACAATGAAATTTCCTGAATACGTGATGGATAAAGTTATCCAATCCAATCCAATTAAATCATTTTCTTATTTATTATTATACTTATTAAATCATTGTCTTTGTGTTTTGCTCACATTTTATACAAAAATGGGACACTTTTATCATTTTTAAAGGGTTTAATTGTAGTTTTTTGAGGACCATGTAACAAATTAGAGAATTTACACATAAAGGACTGCACTAATTCTACTAAAATTCAAATTACAAAGCAAATTCTGGAACCAATTAATTTCATAAGTAGAAGTACAACTGTATAGAATTTGACAAATAATAAATGTAGGGTTTTTTTCTTATTCCATTTTATTATACATTTGCCTGCAACAAAGTACAAACTTGGCCTTGCAATTAAAGAACACTTTGCTCGCTTTTAGTTATGCAGACATTATCATACTTGCTTGCAATGAAGTATAAATTTTGCTCCTGAAAGCCTTGTTTAATCTAAACAAACATTCACAACCCTTGTAAGGCTAAGTGGTACGGAAAATTAATGAATGGTGAATAACCTGCTCTCATGTGCTGTTTACCTCGACTTTGCAACCCTCATCAAAGTTGGATATTTACATGTGTATCACAACCTACTGTAACAATTGAATCTATAGTCGTCATGTTTTGCTTAAATTATTTTTTAAAGTTAAACCAGAATACAGACGAAGTGACAAATATTCCCAGATGTGGTCAACCTTAGGTACAACATCAACACAAAAGAACTAAAAAGCAGTAATCAAAAATATACACAGTCTACTACTATAACATTGGCTTTCCCAGTGAGGGGACGGCACAGTGAATCAACTTTTTTCCACCTCAACCTCTTCATTACATCAGCCTCCTCTACACCAGCCCCTTTCATGTCATCCGTCAGTACGTCTTTTAAGAAAAGCAAGCGATTGAAAGATGGATCCAAAGACAACTAAGGCAATCTAGCACACACCAAAAAGGAATAGAACGGAAGGAATCCATGCCTTCAAAGTAAACATTATTGAAAATATTCATTCATTTTCTGAACCACTTTATTCTCATTAGGGTAGCGGTGGGTGACGGAGCCTATCCCAGCTGACTCCTTAGATATGGGCAATTTGTCCAATCAGCCTACCATGCATGTTTTTGGAATGTGGGAGGAAGCCGGAGTACCTGGAAGAAACCTACGCAGGCCCGGGTAGAACATGCAAACTCCACACCGGTGGACCAACCTTGATTTGGACTCAGAGATGTGAGGTCGGCGCTAAGCACTGAGTCGATGGAACGCCCCAATTGAAAATATCCATTCATTCATTTTCTGAACCACTTTATCCTCACTAGGGTCACGGTGCTTGAGCCTATCCTAGCTGATTTCGGGACAGAGGCGGGGATCACCCTCAACCGATGGGAAGCCGATCGCGGGGCACGAAGAGAGGGAAAACCATTCACTCTCACACTCATAGCTAGGTGCACTTTAGAGTGTCCACGTAGTCTACCATGCATGGTTTTGAAATGTGGGAGGAAACCGGACTACCCGGAGAAAACCCACGCAGGCCTGGGGAGAACATGCATACTTCACACAGTTGCACCGACCTGGATTTGGACCCCAGAGATGTGAGGTCGATGCCATTGAAAATATTATGCATCTGATTATTCACTGTTTTAATTAGATTTTCCCCCAAAAAATAAAGGTCATTTGCATGGAATATATATTTTTAAATTATTAATGGAAGGGAACCACTGTTATTGTAACTATATTATCCGTATATGTATGCTTTTGTGCAAAAGATTGTTGTCTTCTGGCTTTTTTTCCGTGCAGTTAGGTCCACCTTTTTTCCCTGGGGCTTTTCTTGCTTGTACACACACACATGACAATAATAAAGTAGCCAGACCAAATCATGGCATTTCTGATAGGTAACACTAGTAGGGATTTCATGTAAATTCATAAGTAAAAGTATTGATCATTCAAAATTTTATGATAATAAGATGTGAATCCAGTTGATGTGATTGAATTCAGAATAACTTTTTTTTTACTGAGAAGGCCTCACAATTCTGAGATCGAGGGTTCGACCCCTGGTCCGGACCTTCCCGTGTGGAGTTTGCATGTTCTCCCCCGTGTTTTTCTTCTGGGTAGTCCGGTTTCCTTCCACATCCTCAAAGCATGCAGGGTAGGCTGGTTGAACACTCTAAATTGTCCCTAGGTATGAGTGTGAGCGTGAATAGTTGTCAGTCTCCTTGTGCCATGCGATAGGCTCCAGCACCACCCATGACCATGACCAGCCCATTAATGTTTGCACACTCCACTAATGTGGAGCTAATAAAGAGAATGGATTCACAACACAACACAGATTCTCCTGAAGAAAGAATATTAAATGTTTAGAAAAATATGGATGTTTATTTGTCCCTCCAGGCATTATAATCCATGTCCATAATGTTCAACTTTGTCCATGTCAATGGAATACAGTACACATCCAAGTATTAACAATGGTGCATATATATCTATATTTATATAGATATATACTTTTCAAATTATCAACACAGTCTTTCCTTTCTTCCTACAAATAGTTTTTCAAAGACACACAGTATATATATATTTTTTTTTTTCCTGTCAAAATACTTGGTTAAGTGGGTTTCTAATCTGAACTCACAAAACAGTGATAAGTTTTAGTTGTTCTTTTAAAGAACCTATTTAAAACAGACAGTCTAACATGAAATATATTCAATTCAGATCTGTCAATAATAATGTTTCTAATATAGCGTATTTACAATTATCTACTTGAAGCAAAAAAAATAAAAAATATATAATTGTCATGGTTTGCTTGCTAAAAATGCTATCCAAAACTGAAACATAACCTATATAACATAATATAGTTTTTTCATTGATTGTGCTTTGTAACCCCCATGACCTCTTCATTTCTAGAAATGGAACCTCTGTCAGATGCACCTCAGAGTGCAAAGGACATCCATTTCAGCTTGTCTCTTTGAGATGCTTTATACTTATGAGTAGGACAGGGTGCACAAATGTTTTATCACTTTATTTATATATTTATAATGTTAATACAGGATTATCGAAGCTCTTCATCTGTGTTACACATCAGAAATCAAGGAAGAATTTGGGTTTCATTGTGTAAAGCCCTTTAAGAATTGCCAGATAAGTTCATTGGCTTGAGAAAGGGGTTCAATCAAGGCTTTAAAGGACAACGAAAGAGCTTAGGCCCTATGTATGGGTAAGATGAAGACTGTGGAAGTGATAATCAGCAAATGAAGTTGAGAATTCAACATCTCCCAAATATATAAAATCTGGATGTTGTGTACAGTGTAGTTAATCTTACCGGTCTCTCACATTAAGCAAAGTGGATGTTGTTGGTCCTGGAACATGGATGAAAGTAATTTGAAATCACTACTACCCCACTGTAATAGAGCTGTGGGCACACCTAAGCAAATGATAGTTGTGATTTTGTCTAAGCAGTTCAGGCACTACTAAATAACTATTACACAGTAACCTCAGTCTTGCTTCCTGTGCGGTAGTGCTGTGGATGTTGTTGCTGCTGGTGATGCTGTGGGGCATAGTGGAGCTGCTCCAGAGTGTGTGTCCGTCTGGCAGCAAATGCCTGCCGCTTGGATACAGTCTGGTTCATTGCTAATGTGTTGGAGTGTGGGGCAGCTGCTGCTCCTTGAGTTGCGGCACTGCTTCCACCACCACTGTTGTTAGAGGCACTGGGATGGGAGTGCATTTTGGTCATCTTGTAGCGATCCATGAGAGGTGTAGTGGGCATGAAGACGTCTGTGTGAGAGATGGCACGTGACATTGAATTGTCGCTTCCATAAAATCCGCCGGAGATACTGGTGACAATGCCACGTTTCAGCGACATCATCAGTTTGTCTGGTGAGAGCAGAGGATCTTGGGATAGAAGGCGGTCGTGTGAGTAGAGTCGATCTTGTGAGTAGAGTCGTTCTTGAGAATAGTGGCGGTCTTTTGAGTAGAGAAGATCTTGTGAGAGAATTCGGTCCTTTGAGTGCATACGGTCTTTGGTGTACAGACGGTCTTGGGAAGTATGGCGGTCTGGCGGAAGCAACCTCTCCTGGGATCGAAGTCGTTCAGCAGAGAGCAACTGTTCGTCCGAGAGTATCCGGCCTCCATAAGGCGACATGCCGTTTGAGGATGTGTTGTAATCCTGTTGTGGGACTCTATGTGGGGACAGGACTCGGTCCTGGGACATGGCTCTCTGGACACGACGGGGTCTCTGTCTTTGCTGGGACTGCTGTTGGGAGGACTGTGACTGAGGAGTTGCCTGCAAGATGGAAGACTGTGGAATCTGACTTTGAAGCTGTTGTTTTTCCCGATGCTGTATAAACAAAGGGAGACAAGCAGGAAAAAGCAGCCTTTTAATTGTTAAATATGTATGTGTATATATATATATACAAATACATAATAATTGTGATGATCGAAAAATGCTAAGAATACAACCTTTATCTTTACTAATGATGCATAACTTTCAAGATGTTTGGAAACCATAGTATTTATTGCAGTAATGGATGCATCAGTGTGTCCACAAATACTTAGAAAAAGATCTTTGGTTTTGGGTCTATAACAAATCCAAAGAAATACTGAATTTGTCGATTTATTAACCAAATAGTACTCCCTTACTTGCCTCTACCTACAACGGAGAGACACTTTATTGATGATGAGTAAATAAAGTAAAAAATGAAATTCACTTGCGTGATTAAAATGGGAGGCCGCACCATGGTCGAGTGTTTTGCATGTTCTCCCCATGCCTGTGAGGGTTTTCTCCGAGTACTCTGGTTTCCTCTCACATCCAAAAAGCACGTATGGTAGGTTGGTTGAACACTCAAAATTGTGCTTAGGTATGTATGAGTATGTGTGTAAATAGTTGTCTGGCTCATTTTGTCTTGGATTTGACTGGCAACCAATCCAGGGTGTCCAACCCGAACTGCCCAAAATTGGCAGGGATTGGCTACAGTACCCTCATGACTCTTGTGAGGATATGTGGAAAGGAAAAAGAAAAAAAGAATTGAATGGAAATGGCAAACCCCTGGCAACCAATGAATCAACTGTGTATGACCCTTTTAGGTAGTTGTTCTATGTTTTGTGCCCCAGCAAGTGGATAGTTAAGCACAGTTTGGTAGAAACTCAGCTGCATTACTTCAATGCAGTACAAGAGCCATCTCCCCAGGGGTCTCTAAACTGGTCGTCAAGGGCGGCTGTGGGTCCTATTTTTTCTTCCAAATAATCCACCACAGGCAGTTTAACCAATGAGATTTCTGCTAAAACTAGTAGATCCTTAATGCAATAAACTAGACTTGTAAGATGCCAAATTGATGAAAAGGTGTCGTCCTTTTTGATTGGAATTAAATCCTGCACCCACTGCTGCCCTTAGGGGAATAATTTGGAGACTGCTGATTTAAAGAGAAAGGGAAGAATACCAAATTTAAACCTGAATAATTTTCAACTCAAATTTGTATCTTCAGTTGGCTTAGAAATAACATAAAAAGTCATGAGCACCTGGTTAGTGTTTACCCACCTGGTCTTGATTGATTTTGAGAACATGCAAGGGTAGAGTGCCTCGAGCTGCCAGGTCAGGCAGGTGGCGTTTACGAGTGTAGTAGTCCTCAACTTCTTTATCCGCTGCAGAGGGCATGAGGCATAAAACAAATGTTGGTATGTATTACTTTTAGAAGTAATGTCTTATTGCAACGCAAGGAAAGAATGCAGTTCCAGAGTGTTGCATTGGGATTTCAGAGAACAGCCTGTAGCCTTTATATATACACTCCTAAGTAAGAGAAATAACAGAGACATTCATAGCAGTAAGTTCCTATTACAGGCCAGGCACAAGATATTTGTATTGGGAACAAGAGCTGTGAGGGAACATTTCTCAAAGGTCACACAAAAGAAAATGTAATCATTGTCATACAACATGGACACAAGACATTCAGTACATGCTAAACAGCATAGAGGAACTCCAACAATGACATGTTTAATCTTGAATATAATTGTCCATTGCCTCGCCATGAATGTAGTGTGCATAATCATTATACATGCATTCATAAAAGACTGTTTTCTAGACAGTCATAAAGCAACATATCACTGACAATATGCCACACAAAACCATGCGACCAAATGCAACATGTTTGACATAATCGTCTTCATCAATGGTATTGATACAGTAATACCTTGACATATGAGTGTCCTAACATACGAAAAATTTGAGATACGAGGAAAATTCCAAGCCAATTTTTGCCCTGAGATAAGGTGTTACTGTATTATTATTCTCATTTATTCACCAATTGAAAAATATGTTTTGCTTTTTCTGACTTCTGAGATAAATGTTAGATTATCTCCTGTCAAAACAATGGTAGAGCTGAGTTTAAAACAGAGCAAACATGAGTCTTATTGAGAATTCATACAGAACTTTTGAGTATGACCTATACTGTATGTGTGAAGTGCTGTTCACACTACATCAAGGAAACTTGCCACCAGTCACACCTGCTTCCCAAAAATCAATTTCTTACGACCATATTTCAAAATGAGTGTAACACACATGTTGTACACTCATTAAACATATTACTATACCATAATAAATTTTTGATGTACACGGATACATCGAGGCACAGCAAAAAAAGGCCAATTTGGATTAATTCGCAGTAATGCATTCTGGGTTTTATTATTTCCCACATTGAAAATATCCGGATATTTCATTCAGCACAATCCAGTCCATCTTTAAGCATGGAAACCTTATTGTGTAACAAAAAAAGCACCTGGAGAACATTGTAGTTTTTTGTTCTTTTTTTTTTTTGCTTTGGAACATGATGCAAAGGTTAAGACAACTCAATATCGTTCCCCCTACCTGTTTTGACTGTTAAGGTAAAGTTCATTTTTTATTATATACAGAGGACCTTCATGATGTGACCATCTCCCGTTACCAGTTTTCTACGATACCAGCATTGTCATGAGATAAAATGAGTCTCGAGTCTCGACCGATGAGTAAAATCCCCAAAAGCCTTTCTCACTTGGGGGTCAGGAACGCTCGGCATCTCACCAGGTGGCATGCAAGTTCGCTCTCTTGCTTTGTCTCCCCAAGTGTCTCGGTGCCCCGCTATGTGGCATTGGAGCATTTCGCATCCACCAAATCTCCAATATCCACCTGCTGCTCATCCTCTTTGTCTACGGTGATAGATTTTTGTCTCAAAGTGCAATACAAATCATGTGTTTGAATGAACATTATCCCGCAGTTTACTCACACCAAACATTGTGCTTTGTTCATGTTATGCTATCATTACTATCATTACACTAGATGTTGCGGTGTATATGTATGGCTGCCCGTTCTCTCTCTTCCTGCTAAGATGGCTTGGACTTTCGTTACATTGCTAGAAGGCTTCTGCTTTCATGATGTGTTTGAGCATAAATAACATTTTTATACTTTTAATTTCTTTTTTCAGATTATTTAGCTTTAAAAAATGATTCCTTGCCGCAATAACTTGAAATCAGTGATTTCTCACAGAGATAATTCATTCAGGATACAAGCATGTTCGCTTCACGAGCTTGGTTGCGGAACAGATTGTGTTCTTATCATGGGGTTTACTGCATTGGTATGATTGGGTCACCAAAAGCAAAGGTGTTTATTCTCAAAATGAGAAAAGTGTGTCGATCTACATTTTCATTTTGTTAGACCCGTGCCTGGTAGCTGAATAAGTTTGAGTTGTATGTAGTGAGACCTGATGGAAGGCATTGTAGATTGCGCCCCTCACTTTGACTGGGAGCCAGCAGTGAACTGAGGCGGGAATGATGAAATTACAAAAGCCTAAAGGAATATTTTGTGTTTTGTTTTAAAAATGTCATGACATGACACACATTGTGCTCCAGAAATCCAACTAAGTGCCACTTAATCAATATTCAACGAGGCAAAGCATGAAAGAGTTTAAATGTGCGATTAGCACACAGTATAGTGGAGCATAGAAAGAAGAGAATGAAATATTTTTAGGGAAGGATGCAGATTAAATTTACAGTACAATGCAAGCTCTTAAATCGAATGAGTCTGACATTTTAAAAATTTGGAATTTAATGAAAACTGTTTAAAGTCACAAAAACAAGGATTTTGAACCATCTTGTATGTTGGCCCATCAAAAGAATAAAAATGCCATGAATATTTTATGTCAAAGTTCATTGTGGTATTGTGTATGTAGTACCACAATAACAATTATGATATTGGTAAGTTTTAAGTAGGGATTCACTGTTTCTTTATTGTTATACAATTATTTAAGTCATTCTATTTACACTTGACATTTTAATCAAGTGCTAAAGCATTGCTTTAGAAGTATACGGAGCAAAAGTTGTTTGATTTTAAAGGGTGTACTGTATTCACAAATTGATATTGAATTGTTTTCTGATTATAACTTTGGGCTACTGACTTTTCATTTATATTTGCATTTGCATTTTCATGATGTTACTTTACCAAGTTTCTCAAGATCTTGTCAGTGAATGTAAAAAAAAAAAACCTCATGCATGACATCAGGGATCCTAGACTTGCATTAGTGCTGTGAACTTGGACCTACTCAGTTTCTTCAGGGATGAGAAGCGGTTGAGGTCGGCTTTGATGGCCGCCTCGTAGGAGGGTGGCAGGTGAGACAGACTCTGGAAGGAGCGTGAAAAAGACAGGTCGTAGGGCTCCGTCTGTGAGGTCAGGATGCCACTTATCCGATAGTTTTCTAGAGACACGTACATACATATACAGACACATAGAAGGGAGGAAAAAGAATTTGGGCAGTATTGGTCTCTTCTTGCCACCCTTTTCTTCTTTCAAAAAGAGTAAAAGCATAATCCGACAAAAGGTAACCGCCAAAGAAAATCACCCACTGAGTTTAAAAATCGCAGTTTAAAATGGAGATCTTAATGCTACAAATATTTCCTGAAGGTTTAGGTTGATTTTTATGCAAAAGTCAATGAAGAGAGAATGTGCATCTCGATTATCATGCATTTATTTTGTATGTAATCCAAAGATTTTTTTTTTAAATATAATTTCAGCTACATAGTGCTAAATATCTAAAAGGGCTTCACAGACAAACTTTTGATTCAATAATAACAAATACTTTTAAATCGTAAATAAAGATCATTGATTAAATCCCCAGATCCAAACTCCCCGATGAGCAAGGGAAAACTAAAAGTAGTTTTGCTCACGCAACCCAGCGGGTTGTATGACTCGTGAGACTTCTTGGATACACACGTCTGCATGGCTTAGCTTGCTTGTTCCTCGGCCACGGATGCCTTCCTAATCACGCTGCCCCTTTGTGGGATGGCCTAACACACCCTCATCTCACACAAATATCCCTTTTCGCTTTTTTTCTGCGATTGCACTTCTTGATTTTTGGGGGGCGGGAGATAAAATGTCCACTTCTGAAAGCCAGTGGCGTGCTGGGAGAACAGTTGCCAGTGGAGAATGTTGAATGTCTGAATGAGTTTTTAAAAAAAGACCTTATCTCTTCATGTCATTGATGTGGGAAAATGTAACTAAGAGTATGAGAAAATTTGATTAATTGTTTCCTTCTTCTTCTGAATCAGTTACCTTTGGCAAAGGAAATACTTGCAACTTGTTATTAGGTTCCATAATGGCCTTTTTATAAAGGATTTAAAGAGCATTTCATTACACAATTTTCTGAATGACAACATTGCCATTCAATGCACCACCACTCTCAGATATTTAAAAAAACACAAACACCAGAACTGGGACAATAATGTTAAATATGCAGACTCCACTGCAAGATTTTGTAAAAACAAATTGCAACACATCAACAACGGCTGGCTCTAGAAGTGACTGTGTAGTTCCCTTCAATAAGGGTACATTCAGCCGAAGCACTTTCTCTGTCCGTGCTGCACAAAACTGGAACTCAATACCAATTAACATACATGAACTCGCATCTCTAAGCCTCTTCGCCAATCATCTTAAAGCACCTGTGTCAAAGTGGCGGCCCGTGGGCCAAATTTGGCCCACCGCATCATTTTGTGTGGCCCGAGAAAGTAAATGATGAGTGCCAACTTTCTTTTTTATGATGAAATTCAAATGAAGATTGTAGATTATTTCCTGTGTTTCCTCATTTTAAATCAATAATTGGAAACAATTTGTACTAATTTGAATGTCCAAAAATGATCTATCGATTAGCATGATCGAGAAAGCTGTCAATGTATTAATCGATTAATTTTGGCAGCCTAGTTGGAAGACAAAACAGCCCTCCGGATGTAATCGAAACTACCACGTGGCCCGCGACAAAATATGAGTTTGACACCCCTGTTTTAAAGGCTGACTGTTAGACGAACAAAATTGTGATCACAACGCTATCTAAAACTGTGCTACTTGTGTGTGTATGTATGTATGTGTCATCGTTTACCTTCAACCTGCACAAGGGACTCAAAGATGGAACTTAGCCCTCACCTAAAATATTACATATTTACATATGTATGTTCATTAACAGACGGCCCGGCGGCGTGAGTGGTTAGCGCGTCGGCCTCACAGCTCTGGGCTCCTGGGTTCAAATTTAGGTCGGTCCACCTTTGTGTGCTCAAATTATAACATGCAACATAAAAGACCTATCAACAACAACCAGAAACTGCTGCGCTGATTTTTGGCAAACAGAATCGGGTTATTCTCATTCATTGCAGAACAAGTCATCTTCTTTTGAATGCAATGCCCTGTAGGTGTCTTCCAAATGACATCAGGTCTAACTGCACCAGCAAATACTATTCTACATTTCAAAATGGTGCTAACAAATATATTCAATGGCAGAGTCCATGATTGTACTTTTGTGTGCCTGAAAGCTGCTAAATGTTTTCCAGAGGAGAAACATTAAGACATTTTAAAATCATATTTAAAATGTGCAAAATGAGTCCTAATATTGTTGCTTTGATGAGACAGAAGTGGGAGCAAGGCTCAGGCCTTGTGTGGACTACCAGGCTATCTCGGCTGAACACCTGTCTTCTCCCTCGACTTATTCAAGAAAGCTGTTTCTTTGCTTGGTTTTGATCTTAACCAATACTTTTAAGTGAATCTGAAGCTGGAGGTTTATAAACTCCAATTTGCTTTATTGACTGCAAAGTTGGGAGTCATACAGTACTTATGAAGGGTTTCACAGATGACTAACATAACAAGTGACATGTTTTGATAGAAAAAGCAGGGTCCAACAGGTTGGAAAATAGGAAAACAGACAACACAAACAACAGATGCTTGCCAGGAGAATGCCCTCCTTGTGACAGTAGTGTGAGATGTCATGAGGAACAGTGTCAGGGAGCAATGCCTGCTCTGTCTGAATGTGTTGTGATATGATGTCAGTGAGAAACAGGGAGCGGTTACACCCACTCTTCTTTTATCCTTTATCACTACTACCCACAAATTCAAGTATTTGTGACTTTCCTTGTGTCTCTCATCCACTGCAGACTTCCACGCTCTGTCAATTTTATCTATTCAACCATGCTGCCACCCACTTTTGCTCCTTAATTATTTCTTGTCCGTTTACAAGGCCCCACTCTCTTTTCTCCCTTGCTCGTGCTCTATCTGGTTCTCCCATGTGGGCCAGAAATTCTGTGTAGCTGTACAGAGCTGCAGTCATGGGTGCGGCTTACAGACCAGCCTCCAATGAACAGATAAAAATACAAGCTTTGGTAACTGCTGCATGAAGGTAGAGGAGGTAGTGAGGGAGACATTGGAGATAAGCAAAGCTTAAAAAAGGATAAAAGGGCAGCAAAATGATGACTAGGGGGAAAAAGTAGAGGGAAATGAGCACGAACGCTAGAGCATGGATGGGGTGGAGGGTAACAACAGGGGGTCTTGAGAGCCAGAATGACCGTGAAGGATGTGTGGACTGCATAGTAAGGAATGATTTGACCTAGCCTGCAAGCTGCATTATTGTGTCTTTTTGTATCTGTTTTAAAACTAAAGACTTCATAGGATCAAAGGATGAAGTGAGTGGCGCAAATGGATTTACCTCAATTTTAAAACTGATAAAATACTGAAAAAGTCTTTTATTAACAAATCCAATTGAAACACCTTAAAAATTCAACTAATTGTTTTTTTCCACTAGGGAGGGATTCATAAGGATAAGCGGCTTGGAAGATGAATGAATGAATATAACGCATTTATTTTTGTACATTTTTCATTAAAAAATAAAATATCGTATAATAGCTTAGACTTTATAACATTGTGTTTTTATTTCAGATAATCCCACTGTAAAGCAGTTTAGAAAATGAATGAATATTTACGGTGAAGCCCAAAATTATACTTCTCGTGAATTCTGATGTTGTGTTCAAATTTCTATAAAACATATTTTTTATTAACTAAAAATGTTTGGCTTCCAAACCAAATTTTTAAAGTGTTGCTTGGATAAAATTAATAACAGGGGGGGTCAATAATTTGGAGCTTGTCTGTAAGTTGAGTCAACTCAAATCAGATATTACAGTATATTAATTTAGCATGAAATCACCAAAATGACCTAAAAAGATAAATCACTGTTGTTACCATTTAGTAAAATACTAAGGAAAAGGTTTTTACAATTTTCCAGTGTACTCGGAACACGTTTGATTTAATGTTTTGATTCACTTTTGCTAATTAAATTTGACCCAATCAATCAGTGTGGAAGGTGCTCTTCAAAGTGCCATTAATCTGCCCATCAGGTCTGTTAGTACTTTCTCATACCAAGTGTGCCTTGACTGAGAAAACTAGTTTCTATTTCCATCCAGCAAGCCTCCTATAAAGGTTATGGAGAATTTATTTATTTATTTTCATATGATTAAGGCCTCTTTCTATGACTCATGGTGCTATGCTTCTACCAAATTAACAAACCATGGCCTATGGTGCCCTTGACTTGGCGCAGCCGTACATTGATCTACATTTGTATTCGATATGAATATAGGCCAAATGTCTTATCCCACATTCAATGAGTGTGGGAGATAATCAGCCAGAATATTAGGCAGATCATTAAAAAGGTAAGTTCAAAGACAATAACAATGAATTCCGAAACAGATGGTGTGAACCCCATAGAGCTCTGACCCCTACATCATTCAAGCAGTCTGGATAACATGAAGAGAGAGAAACAACTGTGACCCAAAATCCACAAACAAAATGAGGCTTGAAAGTACCATCTTTGGAAAATAAAGAATTGTGTATATACCAAACATGTTTGTTTAAAAGCGTTATTACTCCTAATTCCACATTCATTTTGGAAGCTCAAGAAACAATTCCTGAATATGTACTCTTCAGCAAATCCCAAATGGATGCCCTTATTCAGGAAGTTATATGATAATAGGGAAGATTTCCTAAAATACGGTGTATGCCCTGAGTTCTACAGGAGAAAATGTGTTTTCATGAGATGTGACAACAAAAATAACAACCTAGAAATTGCACTTGCCTCATCCTAGAGCAGGGGTCTCAAAATGGTCCTCAAAGGGCTGCATTGGGTGCAGGTTTTCATTCAAACCGAACAAGTGGAGACCTTTTGCAAGCGTAACCAGTTTATTGCCGTCAGGTGGTAATTATTTTAGAAGACATCTCATTGCTTAAACTGTCGGCACTTGGAACAAAGACCAGGACCCAGTGCAGTCCTTTGCGGAATCGGTTTGAGACCCCTGTTCTAGAGCCTTTTGTGCTACAACCTACATTATTCGTCTGGTTCCCTGGGTCAAAAACAGAAATGTAGCATCCATACCAAACAGCACTTTTTTGTCTGTGTGTGTGTGTGTGAAAGAATACATGTGGTGTGTATGGGCACACAAATGTTATTTCAGTTTAACTTACCATGCCTCAATGATCGGTGGGCTACCAAAACCAAGTAGAAAAAAAATAAGTTCAGTGACATGTTGGCAATTGCACAAACATCTAAACTACATCATATTAAACACAGCTTGCAAATAAGGTTCTCCTTGAGAAAAAAAAGGATTAAAATCACTATTTTGGCTTGTGATAAAGGAAAATGAAAGTGTGTTTTTTCTATTTTGTGCTATTTCATATATGTTTCTTTCCGGCCACTAAGGTTTGCTTGGCAGAGGACTTTGTCCGGGAGTGGGAACTTAAATGCTTATATTTGAAGCCTATTATAAATTCTGATCGGGTATTTGTCGTGTTACTGGAATGGATTTTTGATATTTTAGATGCGCTCCTTAAAAATAAATTTTAATTGTGATGTGATATGTTACTATCATTTTCTAGTATACATCGCCTTGCTTTGGGGTTTTCCACTGCTTTAGGCTTGTCTCTGTCTCCACTGTGTAGCCTTATGCAACGGAGCCAATTAGTTACCACAGGGCACCCATTAGGACAAACAGCTGAGTGACAGCTGTAATAGAAAACAATTTAGTTCCATGCTCCGTCACAGCGGTGCAGGAGGTTACAGCGATAACTTTTGTTCTCAAATAACAGCAGGGAATGTTGGAGCTTTCATACGCCTTGTCAGCCAGGGTATGGGATGACCTCGAGCCAATTATTTTCCTGAGATGGTCAGTGGCTGGTTCCTACTCATAACAGGGATGGGAAGCTTCAACAATTCTAACCAGCCAGACAATATAGGAGCTTAATTTGAGTCAGAGAAAGATATATGAACTATGCAGTTTGAACCGAGTGCAGTTCTGAACAGTTTTTCATACAACAATGTCAAAGCACTGTAATCAGGTTAATGGCCAGGCCCAGGCCTTTATGTTAGACAGAAAGCTGTCAAATCATGTGAATGCCCCCATCCCCTTCTAGTTTTTCTTACCATTCTTAGGTGTGCGAATGGGGCTACCTAGAGCCACATGGTTATAGTTGTGCTGATGGGTACCTGCAATGACAAAAGCAATGACACAGCTGTTCAGTGTTCATGAAAAATACTCTGTATCAAATCTAATACAGAGTGAAAGCGGTATGAAAGTGGTAATTAAAGTGATAATTCACAACAAAAGTGTCAACATTGGTTTATTTAAAATATGTTTCCCATTTATAATGAGATCACCATTTATCATGATTAGTGTGAAATATCAATTTAACTTAAAAAAATAACGTTGTGACACAAAGACAACAATACCAATAAATATGATGCACCTACAAAATGCATAGTCAACAGAAAGGATCCTACAATCCCATCTGAAAGATATAAAAAGATGTGACTTGAGACCAAGATTTTTTTAATCTTGTCTAGCAATATTCAAATGTAAAAAAAAAAAGATAAATAAATAGATGAATAACACAAAGGAAGCAAGAAGCTATCCAAAATCTGAACTTTATGTCAAAATAAGACAGCTTGATGAAAATCCAGTGTCATTGAGATCGGGAAAGCGACTGAAAATAACACAGCAAAAATAAAAAACTAGACATTTACCAGCTAAGAGAGGGACCTGGCAGCATATGAAAAGTATATTGCCTCTTTCTGTGTGCTTTTTTTTGGACCACACTATTTTTTTATTACAAAATTCAATGTCATAATAGTAATGAAGAAATTCTGTTGAATCCATTTCCAAGTTACCTCGGGCCTCATCTTTTTGGCTCTTACATAGTACTATGCACAACCTATGAAACAATCAAATAACAAAGTACAAAAAAAGTAATATTTCATGTAATATTTCATCCTGCAATTCAGGCTATTTGTGGCTATTATCCCTTACTGCACAGATTTTTTTTAGGCCATCTCTTTTGACTTTTCTGAGGCAAACCATAAAATAAATTATTTTAATGTACATTTGCAATAGTTGTGCATTTTTTGTGAATCTTGGTCATTTATTTTCAAATACAAGATTCTACCTTCTTTGATGTGTAAAATCCCAAGATACTGGGACTTTTAAATATAGTCAGAATTGTTGTAATTAAAAAATATATATAAATAATTGATTCTTGCTTCATTCATTCATTCATTTATTTTCTGAACCGCTTATCCTCACAAGGGTCACGGGGGCTGCTGGTGCCTATCGCAGCTGACTTCAGGCACAAGGCGGGGACACCTCGAATTGTTGGCCAGCCAGTCGCAGGGTACGAGGAGACAGACAACCATTCAAGCTCACACTCATACCTAGGGGCAATTTAGTGTTCAACTAGCCTACCATGCATGATTTTGGAATGTGGGAGGGAATTGGGGAGAACATGCAAACTCCATACAAGAGGACCGACCTGGGACCGAACCCAGGACCCCAGAAATGTGAGGCCAACGTGTTAAACACTCACCCGCCGGGCTGCCGCCGGGGACAAATTGTTAATCTAAAATATCACCAAATTGACATTAGTAAGAGTAGTTGCACATATGCATGGTATGCTAAAGCATCAACAGTTATTTAATCAAAAACCTTATTAAGGACCCATTATGTAAAAAATAAGAAACCACGATGGTGACTTTTAAGAGGTACCACAGTTGCATGCCATTTGAGGACATTATTTATATTTCCCTGTGCTATGATGTATTATACATGGAAACAGTCTAATCAGCTTCAACAGTCTGCTATGTATTCAGCTAGGGAGTATGCTAGCTTTAATTTGTAGGTACTTAGAAAGTAAACAAGTTTCCCTAAATCATCCATCGTTTGACATGTAGAAGCGTTTGCAGTCGACAGGCAAGTTGCAGGATGGACACTGCCTAGTGAAGGTGCTTTCGAATGAAAGATGAGACCTTTAGCGAGCCCATTGCTCTAAGAAAGTTGATGAATGACAGTTATTCTCTGCGGTGTGTAGGAATGTGTGCACGGTTGTCATTGTAGGTTTGTAGATCTGAGCGGGAAGAAGAACAGATAGATTGAGGACCCTGTCGTCGAGTTACACTGGCGACACTTCATTTGCTATCTGCTGCTGTGCCTGTTTAAAAATACATTAGACCCAACTGCTGAAACATCCATTTACATCTGTCACACAAGTGACAGAGGACAGGGAAAGTC
This sequence comes from Stigmatopora argus, assembly GCF_051989625.1. Lineage (NCBI taxonomy): Eukaryota > Metazoa > Chordata > Actinopteri > Syngnathiformes > Syngnathidae > Stigmatopora > Stigmatopora argus. The sequence goes on from NC_135404.1 coordinate 4,267,501, forward strand.
TAGCGTGCTCATATCATGTGTTTCAATATTTGCACCCTGTATGGAGATAGATGGCATGTCTATTCATAAAGGTCCTTCACTGCTTTTCCCCCCTTTTAAAACTGAAACAGATGAGATCATTTGGTTTGTTGGGTTTTTAGGATACTCTTTACAGTGTAGAGAGGAATAACTGAAAATGAATCTTCGGTTAAAAGAAAGTTGAAGGAACAGAAAGGAAGATGACATTTTTCTCAAGATGAATGTCCCATTCTATAGACTGGACAAATACATCATATAAAGTCAAAATTAAAGTAAAGTTAGGCAGCATAATGTACATGTGATGAGTTACCCAATTAGAAACAGGAGGTTGTGTTTTTATACAGTATATTTACGTTCTTTCTATACATAAATTATATTATCATGATATAATTATCATCATTCAATGTATACTAACAACAGTTATGTCTATCAGTATACTGAAATGGAAATACTGAAACCATTCCTGCCATTCTAATAAATACCTATATCTAACTATTTACACAATCGCATCCAAACACACATTCCCATCTGCACCTTCCAAATTCCAAAATGATGTATAAGTATTAATGTATTTTACGTTTGAATTGCTGTGATCGAGTAGCTCTTCCGTTGGCTATTAGCAGGGTATCAACCAACGGTGGAGGATCATCAAAAGCAACTGTCATTGGATGTTTTTCAACAAATGTAGCATCATTTTAAGTTGTTGTTTTTTACATTCATATGTACCATCATTACTAGTAACGTGCCAAACGTTTGCTACTGCAGCCCCCTTGAGCTGACATATTAAAATAATCTTCATGCTCCCTGTTTCAATGACCATGAAGGTGACGAAACCGCGAAGGTTGGTGTCCCTTGATGCCCATTACTCATTACAGTACTATCATCATTATGGATCAAGCTGTTGTAGCTAAATAATCTCTCTCTCTCTCTCTCTCTCTCTCTCTCTCTCTCTCAATCTCTCTCTCTCTCTCTTTCGCTCTCTCTGTTATTTGATCACTCTAAATTGCCCCTACGTATGAGCGTGGTCATGAATGGTTGTCTGCCTCCTTGTGCCCTGCGATTGGCTGGACACTGATAAAGGGTGTCCCCCGCTTGGGGTTCATAGTTGGCTTGGATAGGCAAATCCCCCACCCACCCCATAACTCCCCCACCCTTGTGATGATAAGTGGTTCAGAAAATTATAGAAAATGAAATGACATGGCTTTCATTTTCTGGGTTAAATAAGATCCCCATTAAAATTGATAAATCTTTTCTTATCCATTTAATTCACATCTGTGAGATGGTGTCAGTTAAAACGCAAAGTAATGAACAGTAAACCTGTCATGTTGATGCTGCATTCTACTGGCGTTCTACTGCATAGAGTAGCAGCAAGATTACTCATGCCTTTTTCTTTTACATATGACCACTTCTCTTACTAGTGAGTTTGCATAATGGCACCCAGATGGCCCACAAGTGACTCAGTCAACTGACATTTATGTGCTATTTTGTTTCACAATGATTCCAGGTACAGCACTTGGAAGGCCATTGGGGGTACACTGAGCTGCCAACTAAACAACTCCAGCCTTGTGCCAAGGTTAACTAAGCATTTACAGAATTGATTGCAAAGACATGCTTGACGGTGCTGCGGCAACCAGAACAACATTGATCTGGGAATTTGCATTCAGATAAACTGCAGTGCCTTTATAGAAGGCTTTGTGTTAAAGATTTTAATGTGTATGTGATGTTCTTTTTGAGACAGAACAATAGAACTCATGAAAAAAATAATAAATCAATAATAGCATTTAGAGATACTGGCAATGGTTAAGTAGCTGGATGATTGGAGGTCTTTTTTATATCAGTGCTTTTACTTATAAAAACTGTTGTGTTCCAAGAACCTGCAATATTAAAAAGTTATGGGTCCCAATAAAAAAAAAAATACCCCATTTCATGTCATAAATTGGATTTTTTCATATTTTTTCCTCAGACTGACTTTTCGTAACTCGAATATTTCACATACAGAAGCGTTTGTAAGTAGACCTACCAACTATCATAAGATACAGACCTCTTCAGTGATTGAAATGTTACAAAAAAAACGGTTATAAAACACAATATACGTCGAGTTTTTGTAGATTCTTTGGTCCAAGCAAAACATGGTGGATCACTAAGATAAAACAAGCACTACAACAGAGCAACTTTCCAATCCTTGTTTCCTCAGCACGCATCACAGATCTATCAAAGTAATGCTCGGCTCTCCAAGGCACTCCCTTAACAACATTGCTGTCCAAAATGCACAACCCTCCCATCCCATTAGCACTGCCAAGTGGAACTGTTGGATTTCTGAAAAGCCCAAGGAAGGTGAAGCTTTTACTGAGATATTAAAGTGTGTATGTGTGAGTCTACATGTGTTTAAAAGGGGAATGTTATTGTCTGTGTCCCACTCATTCTTTTGAGAGACCAGAGACAAGTGTACCCATGCTCTCTTCTTGCAAAGGAAAGGGAAACCACCAAGGGCTTGACATTTAACAGCTAACAAAAAGTGTTCAGATTTTACCACAGAATGTTCACTACCACAATTGCCTCAGTTTGGAGGGGGCAAAGCCTTTGGCCCCTGGCTAGAAGTTTACATCTCCTGAATGATATCCCAAGCTGATCTGATCTTTTGCAAAAATAAACTATTTCCAGATGGTTCTGCTCCTGTTGATATAAAATTGCATTTATTACTAATATAAAGCAATGAACAGACTTTCTAAATGGGGCCAATGGCTACTTTATTCAGATATCCTTGTGTTCAAAAGTGGACTCTGTAATCATCAAATGAGCTAGAGATTGTGACACTCTCTGTCTTCCAAGTGCAATACAATCCTACTCCAGCCTTTTTCTATCCCCATTTCCAGTAAGTATTACCCTTTAACTCATAACTCACAATCACTCCCAAGACACCACAGGCCAAGTGGTTACTTGACATTGCTATTCCTCTCCATCTTGACAAATGCACTATGATCATCTCAGCAGGGATGGGTAAGGGCACGGGGTTGAGGTGGACCTTATATCAGTTCATTTTGAAATGTGATTCTGGATGAACCCATGTGGTCTAGTGTGACCCTTTGTGTTACAAGGCAATAAGAGATCCATTTTATTGAAGATGAGCTTTATGATGTACTTTAGAGGCAGCATGCTTTGACTGAGTTTTCCCACTGCCTCAAAGGTGCAGCGACTCACTTTTTGTCCATGTAATAATCTTTTCTGAAACTCAAACAATTTGAGACTGTGATATTGACGTCTGATGTGCCATTATAGGATTCATGCTCTCGCAGAAAATATCCTGTATATTGAGAAAACAAATGATTTCTTCCAACAGTTGATTGACATACCAACTGACTCCATTTGCAGACTGTTGAGAAGCAGACTTCCTTTGAGGGGAGGTGAAGGAATGGTAGAAGATAGAGATAGATATCGTGAGCAAGGATAAGCACAGATTTATCTGATGTCTTCCTAAAATAAAAGAAGTAACATCATCAAAACTGCCTTTATCCATGCCTTCATAGAGCAGACCTCCTCCACTGAGTTGAGCGCACATACCATTGCTATTAGGATTTCATGTTGGCTATACAAAAATAGTCCAGTTAAGCAGTCCAAAAAGATAAAGATTGTAAATATGATTGTAACAAAGATTCTAAAGCACAACATGACTGGAAAAAAATGGAATCTGGGACAGCTGCAGAAGACACAACATTTCATAAATATTGGCATTTGTAATTTTACGCATTTTATTGAGGATCTTCAAAACTATACGCAACAAGGACAAAGGAAATTTGAATTGAAAACAAAATGTCATGTTTTGTTTTCCTTCCAAAAAGACAAGCCCACATCAGTAGAACACTTGGAAAAACATAACCTTAGGGGCATAACAGTACATACTGTAGCTATATTCAAAACATTTACATCCAGCCAATAACCCTTTCAATTGCTCATGTTTGTATAGTTAATATCCAATTAATACTACTGGGTTTACCTTTTGAATTTGATTATCTTGAGAGAAGGAATGTCCCATTCATAAGGAATCCTGGTCTTTACAGCATAGGAAGTAATTGTTGCCGCATAATACATGTTGAAATAAAACAGGAAATCCTTTTGAATAGAGGACGCAACTTCACTCATGAATTCATTAGTGTTGTAAAAAACTTGAATTGGCAATAAACCTTTTAGAGTGAAAAAGAACTATGGCTTAGACCTGTAATAATGTCATGAGATGACAATAAGCTGTAAGAAGAAAGATAGGAAAAGCATAGAAGGGATTTTAGTAGTGGTGTATGTATGGTTACACCCCTAGCACAAGACCACATGGCTGAAGCTATACACTTTTTCATCTTCATCACACAGACAGGAGTATTTCATATTAATGATTGGGAGTACGTAAGCAGGAATACCTTGCTATATACACTTAAGGTACAAGATGCCTCCAAAGACTCAGAATATTGAATTCCAAATTCAACCAATGGTTTTTAATCTTATTTATTCATAAGGAACATTTGGGCATATTGTATTACGTGATTAGAGGCAACTTTAACCCTTTGACAAAAAATAGCCATCCCTACCATGGTGACTCTGGGACCGGACAGGCCAATGTTTTTCTCCTAGAAAACACAACCAAGCAGTTATCTATTAGATTATTCTTTTTCTGACAGCAAACAGGACATTTCTATCACATCAGACAGCAACAACAGCGAGTCTTTCATAAAAATAAGGGACTGCGCTGAAGAAGAGTGCAAACCTGAAAAAGAGTGTAGGCAGAGTGTAGATGTAAGAGTGTAGATACATATTTCCACTTAATTTAAATGTGCTGGCACGACCTGCAGGAAATTTTTAATTAAATGCATATTAAAACATTATAGATTCAGAGCTGCCACACGCCAAACATCATATTTCATAGTGGGTAAAGAAAAATTTCAGATTTTGTGGCACTTTCCTAGTAACATTTACGAGCAACAAGTACAAAAATGAAGCTCAATATAATCTCATTTGCTAATGCTTTGGAAATAGTTTCATTTTTTTCAATAGTCAATCTAAAAAATTTAAAACATAAACCTCGCACCAAATATTATTCACATTTTCGTTTTGTGGACATTGATACACACGTCTACACTTCTTGAAACAATTGATAAAAATGCATGTCTTGGAAGTGGAAAGGAAGTGAGCATGCTACTTAAACGTTCAAAATAATTAAACATTTTGACATAGTGCAAAAAATTTGGTTACGTTTTGAAATTAATCGTCATGGTAAAGTAAAATGGCCAGGAAAAAATGAAAACTTTCAAAATTTTCATTTAGATTCATGTAGATTATTAAAAAAACATTGCTTGATTTAGTAGTTTTGACACAAAATGCACATTTATTAGTTTGGTAAAAACTAATGTAGTAAACTACGGAAGAATCTTAGTATTTGGCAGAACTGTAGATTAGTAGATATTTGGGGGAGGATTTTTTTTCGAATGTATATTACAAATTTTCATACTTCACATTTAGGCATTATCTCTATTCTGTGCAAAAAGTAGGGTTCCACTGGATTTAAATATCTGTCTGTATCACACATTCACACACGCACACACAGAAAGGAAGTAGGATTAATGTAATTGAAGTCCATGCCACAACACGGCTTCAGACAAGCAGTAGTTTGATGCCTCCTTATCAATTAACTATCACAATTTTCACTGCAATCCCTCCCCATGCAGAGGGGAGGTGTTACCCACCACTAGATCTTAACAATTTTCCAAAGTAATGATTTTAAAGTTTGTTTTTCGAATATGCTTTGATGTAATTTTATCAGATTTGCAAGCCAATCTGCGTTAAAAATGCCTAGAGCCCCCGTTTTCAAGTAAGTTGAGTCACCGTTTCACTAGTGGATGATCTCTAGCTGTCTATGAGTGGGTGTGTCATCAGGAGAGAAAAAAAACACAGGATTTCAGGAGGTCCCCTTAAAACCATAACCCAGTGATCTGGTACATTATTGGTACGAAATAGGTTGGGTTGTTGAGAAAAGAAAATAGTGCTGTAAATACGCTGATTAGCACAAATGTATGATCTTCCACATCTGAGGGTTGATACGAGTATGTGAGATATTCAAATAATGCTTGTCAGCGTGGAAATGTGAAAGTACTTTGTGAAGTGTTAATGGAAAAAAGGAAAATATATTGGACATTGTTTTTCTTCATTCATTTTCTGAACTGGTTATCCCTACAAGGGCCGTGGGGGGTGCTGGAGCCTAACCCAGTGTATTGGTGGCCAGCCAATTGCAGGGCTTAAGGAGATGGACAACCGTTTGCACTCAAACTCATACTCATCAATTTAGAGTTTTCAATCAGCCTACTCTGCACGGTTTTGGGATGTGGGGGGAAACCGGATTAACCAGAGAAAACCCACGCAAAAGAACATGAAAATTCCACACAGTGAGAACCAAAATGGGATCGAACCCTCAACCTCCAAACTCTGCGGCTGACGCCCTAACCACTCGGCTGCAGGACCGTCTCATCAGTTTTGGGAAAAATTAATCACCTCATGAATGTATTTCATTGACAACCACTAAGGAACTATTTCTTAATAAGGAGCTTGTTCCAATCAGTCACTTTAAAATGGCGGCTCTAAGAAGTGCATCGTCCACCACTGACATGTCACTACGAATCAAGCAATTCTTTCTACCTTAGCTGTATAGGTTAGATTTTGAATGGGTTTTTTTTTTATCACCAGCAAATATTTCCTTGCATTGATGAATCCCAGATTTTACCTTTTTCTTTAATTTTGTAGAAACAAACAATCCTCTGATTTTTACAGGATTTCCACATGGAGCAGTCATTTATTTTGACATGCAATTTTCCAGCCAAGCAAAGAGTGAAGATAAATCTAAAGTTGATGATGGCAGAGGGATGAAATTCGTAAAATTCTGACTTCTGAAGCTGGGTTACAAATGGTACACATTTTGTCAGAGGCTCCACAATAAATAGCATTGATAGTGCCCTTTAATTGAAAAAACACTGGTATAACTGACAACCGCATATATACGATTGTGGCTTGTTGCTTTATCAGGACGAAATCTGACGCTGCACTATGGCGGTAAGAGTGTAAGAGCAGCAAGGCAGAAGCCTCAATGCAATGCTGCTCATCAATAAGGTTGCCAACAAAATAGAAAAAATTGACAGAGAAACTCAGTCTAACCTAAACGTGCTGCAGTATTTCTATGTTCATAAAACCTTCCCATACAAACATCACGTATCTATTGTATGTAACAGCCGGTTTTAGCTCCCATTGTTCCAATCCCTTATGGACCCCATTTCTGCTGACGTAATTAAAAGTTGTGTGCACAGCATTGGCTCTAAAAGAATCGAAGATAACCTGCATTGATTGGCAGATCTGGTGGTTTACATGGTGTTCTTTTTTGTGTTTGACAGTTTCAAACAATCTCAACATGCCAACCTGTTGTATTTTAGGGTGTAGAATCAGACTTTTTTTCCTGAACTCATGAAAAAACAGGTCCTTTTAGAAATACCAAATGAGATTATGGTTACAAATTATAAGGGGGCATTAAATTAGATTAGATTAACTTTATTCATCCCGTACTTGGTAAATTCACTGTCGCAGTAGCAAGAAGATGCGAACACAGACACAGTAAAAGACATTGTAGACAGAAGTAAAGAGGTAATAAATATTAGTGTAATATAATAATAGTAGTAATAGTAATATTATCAATCCATAGTACAGTGTGTGGATGATGTGTCACTTTAGTGTTTTTGATGATGAAAAGTTTGTTTTCCCAGGAAGACATTTCCTTTCTCGCCCACCTTTTTTGATTTTATATAATCAACACCTCACTGAGCGAAGATTTGCCGGCGTTGCACACTTTGTTAATTCCAGTGACATTAGCATATTAACAAATCAATTGGCACAACAGTGTGAGTCATTCTGTACCTGTGGTAAAATACTGGGTGTTAAAATGTGAAATTTGTTTCACATCTCTAACACTGAGACACACATGCACGCACACACGATTGATCCCCTGCTGGGTGTGTTGGATTGCTATCAGTCCCTGAGAAAGCGGCTTACATAACTACGTCGCCAGCAGCACCATCCCACGTCGCCCTCTATATTAGATGATAACATGAGTTTTTGACAATGGTACTCCTCATATGCAGTTTATGAGGGCGAAGACACTTATGAGTTTGAGGTTTTGAGTGAATGAAGATATTTTTCTGGAATGACGTGAAAACAGTGTGCGATATAAATCATGGCCAAACATGATAATCTCGCATTGTGGCACATGAAAGCCATTTGTGACGCAATTAACACAACCAAAGTACGAAGTTGAATCTTTTTTTCCATTCTTTTTTTTCTGTAGAAAAAAAGCTTTCTTCATTAACTCTTCATTGCAATGAGTGATCCTCCAAGCGCAGTTAGAGCAGGCAGAAGATTATAAGACCGGGTGCAAAAATTCGATAAAGATGGGCGAGTTCTTTTTTAGCGTTCCCAGAGTACTACATGATCAAAGGGGGCTTTAATTCTAAGAATCATATCTCATCTCCGGTGCACAAGCTTGTTATAGAGAATTGTGCTGTAGGACAGAGGGAAGTTTAGGATGGGGAAGAACTGAACTCAAAGTACAATGTACTGTACATTGTACACAAAATTCAAAGTAATGTTTTACAAATATCATTCTTTGGCATGGTATAGATGGAATTTGTCTATACAGTCTACTCGCTGGATTTTTGGGCATGTATAAAACATTAAAAAATGCATTTAGAGCACAACAGTATGCACAGGATTATCCCTTTTCATGCACAACTCTATGCTCGTGCATGAATAATTCCAAATGCCTTAGAAAATACAATACTGACCTCAAATTTAATATTAGCTGCATGTAAATGTGGCCATTGATTAAAGTTAATAATAGACCATTGTTTTTGTGCAATCTTTCTATAATTGTTTCAACATGATGGTGGATCGTTAAAGAATGTTTGCAATATCTAAAGCTGTATGAAGATTTAACAATTGTGCGCAGTTTTTTTATTTGGTCAAACTGAACCTGAAATAAATAGTACTACACAGTAGTGTAACGAAAGCCGTGCCTGTTATTGCTATGGCAACCATAGATAGCAATCTTCTATAGTTTATTGTCTCTGGATAAGCTGAAAGGCCAACCCCCTCATTCATTCATTTTCTTTGCTGCTCTTGATTGTTAAGGTTGAATGTTGGTTATAGCAACTTTCACAGTATTTGTTTTTATTTAAAACATTTCCTTTACCTGCTTCTTCAGATACTATATTTTTCAATTTAAAAATGCATATTTATTCATTCATTCATTCATATTCTGAACCGCTTATCCACAGAAGGGTTGCGGGGGGTGATGGAGCCTATCCCAGCTGACTTCGGGCCAGAGGTGGACACCCTGGATCAGCGGCCAGCCGATCGCAGGGCACAAGGAGACGGTCAACCATTCACACTCATACCTAGGGCCAATTTAGTGTGTCTAACCAGCCCACCATGCGTGTTTTTGGAGTGTGCGAGGAAACTGGAGTACCCGGATAAAACCCACGCTGGCCTGGGGAGAACATGCAAACTCCACACAGGTGGACGTGACCTGGATTTGAACCCAGGCCCCCAGAACTGTGAAGCCGGTACGCGAACCACTCAGTCACCAGGTCGCTTATGTATGTTTATCTCAGTCAAAAGTGAATTATACGTTCAACCTGTAAAGAAAATGAGCCTAGAAATAACAATGGTCCCTTACTGCCACTTTAATTTCTATATTTGCAATTAAATTAATTCTATCAGACTCAGCAGGGGCTTCACTTGAAGACTTTCCACAGCCTGATAATTCAAAACTCATTAATAATGGAATCATAACAATAAGGAGAATGTGTGAGTGGACTGTCTTTATGCAGAAATAGGAGGAAGAAATACGGGTATTCCATCAACTGTCACTCATTTGCGAAGATAAAGGTTTCTTTAAATGCACATAAGGAAAAAATACAGTTTCAATTAAATTACCATTTCACCAGAGTTTAACAAAGGAAACAAAAGTACACTGTGTCATAAGTAGGATTGGCTTCAAATATTGAACTTTATTTCAACACAAAGAAGAAAGTTGAATGAGTTTTTAATTGAAGAAGGACAAAAAGGAGTGGTTATCAAGTAGTGCCTTCTGGTGACCTGCCATATTTCCATTTTGTTTGAATTTTCCATCTAATGTTTCCATGTGCAAACACGTGAAATAATGGTTATGTTGTCATTAATGGAAAAAAATCTCTATGGCACGTAATTAATTCTTGACATTATATCCTGATCTACATTATCATAAAAGAGTTTCTACATGGGCACAAAAGCCTACAAGGTTTGACGAGGTGTGGACAACTTTATATACGTTTGAGATGTGTGTGAGACAAATCTGCATATTGATTTAACAAACTCCTGCACCTCTTGATATGTCAGTTATTATGTGGGAACTAGCAGAGCGTATTAGTGTCACCAGCGAAACAGAAGCCCATGGACTTCATTTTCTGTTGTGTTTTAATTGCTTTTGGCACTCTGTGCCATGACTCACGGTGATGAGCTAATGAAGTCATTGAGATTTAGTGAGCAGCCTCTGGCTGCTTATACTTATTCAGTATAGCTTTATTAACATTTCACAAAAGCACCATTGGTCCCCTCGGCGGCAGTGATTAATTTTGTGGCCTGCCAGATCAGGTTGGAGGCAGCTTCAGGCTGTGTGAACGTGATGAACCTTCATCGCACCATATGTAGGTGTTAGTACTTTTAAATGTCTATACCAAATCACTGGAAGGAAATGTATTTCACCATTGGTTTATGTAATTTCGATTAAGTTACATTATTGCTGATGCTAGTCCTTTTCAGAATAAACTAGTTAGCCATCTTAAATTTGGGCACTGAAGGTTAATCCACTTTAAGACAGCCTATTTTAATGTAGTGAAATGCCAAAAGCTCACTAAAATTCAGCCAATTTGACTTTTAAAAATGAGCCCAGTATTAGCACAAATTTTACCCACCCCCATTGGACTAAATGGTGACCTGTTTCACATCAATCACACGGGGTTGTTTTAATCTGGCCTTTTCTTTGTTATAGGTAAAAAATTAAAGATGTGAATATTTGATATGAAAGCATTATAAAACACCATGGCTTACTATGAATAATTTCCATATGTAAACCGTATTCAATGTAGAACACATCCTTTTGTCGGATTCTATTTCAGTTAACATGATACAGACTACAGTGCAGGGTGTTTTTTTGAAAGGGGCAACTAAAGGCATGGATATCCCCAATATTAATTACTGTATTAACCCGTTTAAGGGATAGTGGCCAATGTAGTGGACACCTATTCAAAAGTTGTCACTTGAGACCTATACCCCTTCACAGAACAAGTGACTATTTTCTGGTTTAAAAGAAAAAAAATCCTTTTTGACAGTTTAGACCTTAAACTTTTTATATTATTAATGATTATTGTATTTTGCAAATACACTAATAAATTAAAACAATTCAATAAAAAATAATTTAACTGAAATGTACTATATTGAATACAAACAAAATTACACACTTGTCACACCCGATGTTTATTAATATTTAACACATTTCATGCTGTTAATGACCGTAGACCAATTTGGTAGTAGTCCAATTTATTGAATGGGGGGAAACAGGCCTTGAATGTTAATGTTTTAGTACGATTGATGGGACTATAAGTGCAATAGCTCCGTCCACTCTTGCTCGTTTTGTGTTTTTGCTGCTTGTCTGGATTGATGATTTGATTTGGTGATTCTTAATGATCCCATTTACTTTGATTTGCTTTGTACTTTGTGCTTTTGCTTTGTTGCTCTGTCTAATCACCCTCTGCTACTGTCACAATGAAATTTCCCGAATATGGGATGAATAAAATTACCCAATCCAATCCAATCCATTTTGACCATGAAGGAAGAACTCCCAGTTCAAATGGACTGGTTGTCTAGCACTGTCATTGGCAGCCAATTAGTTAAATGAGTGACCTGTAAGGGTTTAAAAAAATGTGTATGAAATGAAATTACGTGTATATAATCTGACACTCACCTAACTATCATATAAAAATAATAGTGTGCAACACTGCACAATGAGATGAAGAATTAACAGCATGTGGTATAAAGCAGAAACCTGACTGAGAATTGTGTAGATTAGAAGGATGACAGATTGCAGAGTAACATTAAATTTAAAACCATCCTCTATTGGTTGGAATTATTCAAAATATTAAATGCAGCTGTAAGTGTAACAACACAAACACTGGATTTCTAAAGAATATGAGGGAATCCCTTCTACTTCAAATCCTAAAAAAAAATTAGTTACCCATAAACTTCGACTCAATGTCTTCCTTGCAGAAGTGACAAATTCAACCTTTGCCAACCACTTTTCTGCTGGTGTGTAAGTGAGGCACACATTCGTATCATGTAGGGTAACAAATTGAAAGATGAGTCAAGTGGAAAATAACTGCTGTAGTATATTGTAACTCTGTCTAAACCAGTCAAGCATGTTTTTTTGTAATTATGCATCAGAGCCGTGCTTCATTTTTTTCCCCAGGGAAACAACTTGAGACGCACAACATGTAAAAGTCAATAGATGAAATGCAATACCGTAGATGTTTGTACGTGTTTAATTATTACATTCTATGGCTCCACAGCCAACATGGTCCAGCTGATTTTTACAGTGCCATATTTCAAATCGGTATGCATTTCAGTCAAATGAAAGCAAGTAAGGTTGATCGAGGGTGTATAGAGATGATGCATTTTCCCACCAATTGCTTTCATAACCATTACTCACAGCATAGGGTGATTAGTAAGCCAGTGGCTGACACCTCTACTTTCGCCTGTGTGACGCAGCCATCTCATAGGAGGATCTAGAAACTAGGGATAACACTGATCTCTCATTACTTGCCTCCTGCATTGAGCCAAAATAATGGATTATGCACATTGCTATCAATCAGTTCAAGAGTGTCATAGAGCCTAGAAGAACATGCAGCAGCTGTGCTATTTACTATATGACAAAGGGCAGGGGACTATGACATCCCCTCATGTCACTGGCAAATTCCAAGGGTATTTTAAGAGATGTATTTCCTGACTTTGAGAGGACTAGTATACTAGTGGTACTACTGCAATGCCACGTCTTAACAGTATTCGCCCCAGGGGGTTGATGTCAGCTGTAAGCCCACTAAAACACGAAATTATAGCTCCACTGATCATCATACATGATTTTTAGTCCCTCCCTGCTTTTAGGCCCCTAGAGGCCTGGGTGGAGCCGCACTGCCAGAGACATAAGACATGTTTTCACAAAATAAGAGCCCGCAAAAGAGAAATTAATATCATTTCAAGCAATGTTACACAAAGTACTTCAGGGTTTAAAATCATTCAGTTCCACCCATCTTACCACCCTAATTTAAAACCTCAAATTAAGCACATCCTCTCAGTCCTGGTCTGTCACTTACTTATTCATATTCCTACATAACAGTTGAACTAAAGAAGTTGCTCTTGTGCCTGTTTTTTGAACATTTGGATGTACTCTCTATCTCTCTCTCTCTCTCTCTCTCTCTCTCTCTCTCTCTCTCTCTCTCTCTCTCTCTCTCTATATATATATATATATATATATATATATATATATATATATATATATATATATATATATATATATATATATATATATTTATATATAGATAGATAGATATATAGATATATAGTTATATATATATATATATATATATTGATGCACTCTGCACTCTTTTGTTCAAATTAATAGGGATCCCTCTAACTCACTCATGACTCAGTAAGGATAAGTTGTGTAAGAGCTTTTTAAACAAAATTTAAACACGTTGAGTTTAAAATCTAATTAATCGTACTCTCCCGACGATCTCCAAACAGAAAATCAGATGCCAAACCTAAAAAAACATGTTTGCAAATACTGTATACAAACAACGTCAATGCCAGTTTAATGAATGAGTTAAAGGGCCTGACAGAAAACAATGATTTGCCATCACTGCATATATCCCCTCTCTTGAAACATGGTCTGTTTACAAGTATATTTCCTAGGAGGCATTGCTTACACTGCAAAGCTAATTCCTTCTTGTTTCATTTAATATCTTCTTATTTGCTGTGTCTGCCACACAATCAACTGTGGTGGTGAGAGTGTTACAAGGGAACAATAAAATCTGATTGAGTTTGGATCAAGACCTTGTTTACTTCTCCCTGGAGATTATTTTTAAAATGATCCAAATGAAGTTACCGTCAGGAAATATTAGCTCATTAGCTGCCTTGAACATTTATTTTCTCTTAACAGCTAATCTGGGGTGATGATAGGACCAAAACATGAGTCCAGAATTATAATTTTTACTGCTGAGAGACTAGCACTCACGTTAATACTATCATGTTAATAAAAATATATTAGCATGGTCTTTATTTGTGTTCATTTTAGAGCATTCAACATATTAAATTTTACTCTAATGACAATATGTCTGACTCATTCTGGATAGAAACCCAATTCACCAATTCACGCAAAAGTGCTTGTAGTCCAATCTAACAAACTGTTTGCTGATGCCTCAAAGACCTTTAAAACATGTGATCAAGCAATATTGATGTATTCCCTATTCTGCTTACAAAATTGGTTGGGGGGGTTGCTTCTACAGTACAATCAGATTTTTAGGTCTCACACTTCATCTTAACCAATCAAGGTTTAAGGGCAAATGTCGCAGTTGGTTTTGTTTCATTTTGATTAGTTTGTTTTTTGATTAGCATTAACATAAGGTACGTATTACCATCATTGTACGTATTGGCTAGTCGTAAAGTACGATCCACTGATTGAAGTCACATCATTAACATCATTTTTTTAAAGAGAGGAAAGAATCACAGGATATGTTGTAACAAACATTCCATACATGTACTGTTAAAATGGCAAATGTCATCCTCCACATTTACATTAAAAAAAAAAACCACTTTCCCCGTTTCTCTCATCAAAGAATTTAAAAGATGAATAGTTGAAATGCTATGATTTATAAATATAAATTATATTTTGCTTCTTCATCCTTTGTGTATTTTGACCAACGAATGTTAGAGACTACCATGAAAGTGGGTTTTACATTGAGGAAAAAAATTGCAGTCTTCTTAAAAAAAATCTTAAAAACTGTCTTAAATTAAACACTTTTACCCTGAACCGAACTATTGTAATTTCCTTTATATTCTCTTGGAGGCTTTGTCTTCAAGTGAATATAGAGTTAGTGTTATGAAACGGACTGTTTGACCTTTAGTATTGTTGCAGTTGTGTTCTCGGCTGTACTACGACATAAAAACAACTAGAGCGGTACAATAGTCCTCATAGTGTATTCCCGTTCTATTAAGAGCAGCATCAATTAGCATCCCCATTCTATTCCACAACTATAAATTAGTTAGGATGGGATATGGCATGGTAGGCATTGTATATAATACATTCTAATAAATCATGGCCATCTGAATTAACCTGCTCTATTTAGTACAGAGCTATAAGGACATATCTGTATGTGGGCTTTTCATTTGAGGAAGTACAGACATGCTTGCATTTTATTACACTTCCCTTGATAGACTGCTTAAGAGTTCCGCACTGTTTAGACTGAGCCTGATGCAATATTGATGACTTTGGTCAGGCTGGCAGAGACTTTGCCCTGAGCAGACAGATCAATGCCAAATCCAAGGAATAAAGAGACTGAACTGAATGATTCACATTCACATCGTGTGCTTGAAAAAGACAAAAGGAAGGCATACTAGCCTACTATAGTATGAACTCTGAATATCTCTGATGATACCAAGTATAAACCGAGAATGCATTTAAAGACTTTGTGTTTGAAAATATATTATTTTCCATTTTTTATGTCAATTCACTTCAATATCATGTGTCTGCTATAACCTAAGCATTTTGTTATAATATGCCAGGTTGATGTAGTTGGTAACGAAACATTGTAACGAAGGGCAAAGCATTGCAATCCCAGCTGAGATTATTTGGATACGATTGTCAGTGCATAAAATTTATTTCATACATTAAGTATGGTACCATAAAGTCATGAGCCATGAACTAAAAAAAAACTAAGGAAAACACCATAAATCAGTTTAGCGTTGTTGTACTCAAATCAAATAAGTTGGAGGAACTCTCATTAGATGCTAAAGCTGTCACTGACAGTGTCAGAATGCCTGTTAGACCAGGAAAGTAGGACATGTTAAGAAGTTTAAAGTTTGTAGTGTAGTCATTCATACTTTTTCTGTGATTCTTTCATTGTAGATGTAGTCTATAGTAAGCATATCTACAGTAAACACTGGCAGAAACATTGTATTGAATTAGAGTATAGCTACAGAAACATCCGCAAGCAGCATTCCTGGGGGAAACCATTTAATACTTGCAACAAAGTAGATGAGGCAGTAAACAAGACTTTTAAATAGAGAGACAGAGAATATATTTGAATCGGCATTCTCAAAGTCCTTGTTTTTTTTTAAGGTACAAAGATCTTTCAATTCTGCTTCACAGGCATACGGGACATCTCCGATATTTTTCTCTTTTTTAAAGTCCTTGTTTTTTTGTTTTTAGTACAAAGATCTTTCAATTCTGCTTCACAGGCATAGGGGACATCTCCGATATTTTTCTCTTTTTTTGCTTGTCATTGGGGATATCAGGGCCCCCTCCACTGTCACATCTGTCATCCCAGGCATGCTAGCTGGGGGCCTTCTTACCATTGTATTCCCCCCTTTCTTCTGTCAATAACCTCTGTCCATCTCAGCGGAGCCCACCCCTTATCTCCTCTATGGTGGCGCTGCAGCACTGCATTGTGCCAAAAGGGAGGTAATTAAGACATAGAAACTGCTCCACTCAACTAGGAAGAACAATAAAAGCTCCTGTCTGTCAGCAGTGGCAGCTTGCAGCCAATTTCACCTGATTTCAAAGTTCTTTTATAAATATGTAACAATTACTTTCAGTACTAATTAGTACTTCCAAAAAAGGGAAAAGAAAATGTTAATGAAAATGATTATCTTCTCCTAAAAGTTAAACTCCTGTTGCCTTTCTATGAAAGCTTTCAAAGTTTGTACATGTACCTTTTGTTGAAAGTGCTAGCTGGACGTTAACTTGCATTATACATCGTAACAAATGTATTCATTAATTACAAATGAAATCTATCAGGAGACATTGAGCAAAATATCAATGTGAAGGACTAAATACTATTTCCGAAAATTTTGAACAAAAGACATTAAACAACAATTTTGGTCTGTTTGATGAACAATTTAAATTGTTATATTCAGCCAATGAAGCTGATAACGGTCAAACAGGTGTGACTCACTTTTTAAAACCTTTATCAAGACAATCTAAGGTTAATTTAGTCTGCTCTCAAATTTGCTTACGGAGTTAACACCTGACCTTGTGAATCATTAGCTAAATCATTAAATCAAGGTGTAATATCCCAGTTATCTCATGTAAAGACTATTCATTTGTAACAAAGCTATATGAGTACATTCCTTCCTGTGTTAACAAACTCCCTCCAGTCTTCTCACTGGAGAGATAAACTGTGTCTATTGCTGTGTAAAAACAATATTTTCCACTACACAATTAATTTCCCACCCCTTTGAAAACATCATTGCTGGTCAATTTTGAAGGCAGCTTTCAATTATATGTTAACCTGCTGTCTGGCAACAATGTAGGGGCAATTTGTAGCACCGTACATAATTGAGACAGAGGTGACATTGGCAACAGTGATATAGTAACTGAGTTTTCACGCTCACGGAGGGGCTTTAACATGCCAGTAAAGCTCCGCTCAGCACGCCAAGTCTTTCACATCGCTTGATATTTTTCAAATTGGACCCTAATGGCATGCCTGACAAGGTGTTGATTTCTTTCTCATTCCTCAAGGTTTTGTGCCCTGTGAACAACAGTGTGAAATGGAAGCCTGAGGAAGCCACCACCGACTCCAGTGAAAGGCATCCATGGATTTTGGATGTAGTTAAATATATTACGCTTTTGATAAAAATATATTTTAAGGTCTAGTGGGCTAGATTCAGTGAATTGGATTATAGGAGCACACATTGACTAAGAACAACAAATGAAAGGCTTCTCGTCGCAGTTTATCATCTGTGAATGTGGAATTAGCAAATAAATGGGTGCTTAGTAAACAACTGCCCATTGTAAATTGGTAACGATTACAGATTACTACTGCAGCAGGAGTCATTTATCACCTACAGCCCCATAAAATCATCTTGACTGGAGATGGAACTAATATTTAAATACCTATCTTCCCTTAAAAGACTCACCCCACACACTCTAAATTAGACCAAATAGCAAGGAAATAAATGTCTAGCCCTATTTAAAACTTGGACAAAATTTGAAGATAAACCCAATCTACAGATGATTAATTTGAGTTTCATTCCTCTGATTCCTCATTATTAGCCAAGTGCAAGAGGTGGTCATAAACCTTGTGCTCTGAATGGTAAGTCCACATTCAAATTCTGCACAGAATACACAGTTCTTAATACCATTTGGAGAAAGAGGCAATTTTCCCATTTGTTTTGCCACACAATGCCCCCCGGATAATAGTCACGCAGGGTTTGAGGAGGAAGGTGCAAAAGTGACCAAGTTATCTGCCTTTGCCAAAACACTTAGAAACAAGACAGTTCTACAAAAATATTTCGAGAATATTTATAGCAAATGATGTATCACTCAAACAAGGATACAACTGATTAACATTAAATTAGATTTTTCAACATGTTGAATATACCTTTGCCAAAAATATCCTCTTCAAGAATATGAGACACAAATTTGAGCTTCACTTAACTGAGCATTATCATTCTATTTATAGGTTTAATTATTTGATCTGACAGCTTATCCCAATGGTTCCAATTAAAACAGTATGTGCTGATTGTAATTCAATTCATTGCCAAATTTTATCCAAACACACATTTTATTAAATTAGAATTTTTGGTATTTGCAACTTGTTACAAAATACAGTGGTACCTCGACATACGATCTTAATCCGTTCCGGGACTGAGCTCGTATGACAAGTTTCTCGTAACTCGAGGTAAAGTTTCCCATTGAAATGAATGGGAAACAAATTAATTCGTTCCAACTCTCTGAAAAAAACACCAAAAACAGGATATTGGATTGAAAAAAATGTTTTATTTCTTATAATTCGCCATATATTGACAAAGTAATAAATAACGAGTGGTTTAATAGAAATAAAGTGTTTAATCTAACTAAAATTGGGCGGATTTCGCCGAGGGGAGAGAGAGACGCACAAAAGGGGCGGGGGGCTTCGGTTTGTTTTCAACACGACGCACTCGTAAACAGAACAAACACTCCACCCTCACGTTCGCTATCCATGGGCTGTTTGCTGTCGTACTATTCCCTTCAAAATATTCCGAAAATGATGCACACAAATGTCCTCACAATCGGAGAACGCACGACCACTTGCCAACGAGCAGCAAGCAGTCTTATCAGCGATCGCCCCGCTGCTCATGCGAGCTACAGGGGCGCTGGCTAGCGGCTCCTTTTAGCTTGTAGCATCTGTGTTTGCATCCCCTCGAACGGCGACTATGATAGAGTTTCTACCGGGGATGCTGTTGAGAGCCAGTGCCCCCGATGTTCTTATGAGCAGCCAACGAGCAGAGTCTTTTATCAGCGATCGCCCCGCTGCTCATGGTAGCTTCGGGGGCGCTGGCTAGCGGCTCCTTTTAGCTTGTAGCATCTGTGTTCGCATCCCCGGGGATGCTGTTGCGAGCACGAGTATACTTCATTACCCAGAAAGCCCTCTTTTCCCCGCGCATGGGCGTTGTGCGTTTCCTGGTCTGAATAGCTCATCCGGTGCTCGTAAATATTGTTATACGTACACGAAAGATATGCAAAAAAAAATGCCATGGCCACCTGGCTTGGTCGCATAACGAAATTTTGACCGCATCACGGGCGAATTATTCGATCGAAATTTCCCCCGTAAGACGAGCATTCCGTATGACGAACGGTCGTATGACGAGGTACCACTGTACTTTGTTTAAAGGAATGTCCGACAACACTGTGTACAGTACTGTATACAATGTGCCTGATAGTTTTTTATGATCTATTTTGGCTATTCTGGTGATGGTGGGAAATAGTGTAATTCTAGTATTTCACAGGTTAATGCTGAAAAAATAAAAGTCGACAAGGTTTCACAACTGGTGGCAACATTTTGTTACAGAGTAGACTACTATATGTTCATTCATTTTCTGAACCGTCTATCCGCACAAGGGCCGTAGAGGGTGCTGGAGCCTATCCCAGGTAACTGTAGGCACCAGGCGATGGACACCCTGAACTGTTGGCCAGCCAATTGCAGGGCAAAAAGAGACGAACAACCATTCATGGCCACACTCACTCTTAGGGGCAATTTAGAGTGTTCAACCAGCCTACCACGCATGTTTTTGGGACGTGGGAGGAAACCAAATTACATGGAGAAAATCCACGCAAGTGTGGAGACAACATCCAAACTCCACACAGTGAGGACTGACCTGTGATCAAACCCTCAACCCCAGAACTGTGAGGCTGATGCGCTAACTCACCGAGCCGCCCTTCTACATTTTAATTAGCCAAATTCATTTTGTAGAGGGTTGTTAATGGTTTGGAAAGATGCACACAATTTTTTATTTATCCTGTCATTCATGAAAACCTAAAGTTGAAAAGCTGTTGAAAGGTTTGACATACTATAAATTACCATTAAACAGCCACTGCTTTGGAAAAGATTGGTGATGTTTTAGCTTGGAATTATTCAACAAATCATCAGGCATGCAGCCTCCATTCCAAAATATTAGTGTACAGAAACCTACTGATCAAAGATGATTTGAAAAAAATTAAATGCAAGAAATTAGCATGGACAAGGTCCCTGCATTACAGCCGATGCGTGAAATACTTACTTTACTGAGCAATGCTAAAATTCCCATGCTGTGCAGCGGGAAGAAATTTGATTGATGCTCCATATTAGAAGCTTTTGACAGACCCCAAATGCCACAGCAGCCTTTTAACGTATTGTCCCCAGTGCCATGCATGCAAAGGGGACTGGTTTCTCTCAATTTTATAGAGTACATTTGGATCTCTCAAGTAGAATGCCTGGAAGTCAGTCTGCAGATAAGAAGTGGGCGGGTGGCCGCTTACAGGTTACAGTAAACACATTCGCTCACTGAACATGAAAGAGATCTTAGAACATATTACGTCCTGTCTGTTAGGTATCAATTTCATATCATGTTTTGTCAAATGTGTCCTGCGATTTGCTTGCATCCAATTCAGTGTGTACCCCGCCTACTGCCCATGACTGGAAAACACTACTAAGAATCTGTTACCAAACTGACAAACAAATCCCTGGAGAGATTAGTGAAATACACAGTGGACTTTTGAGTCCTATATGTATCCATTGGATGTTTTTGTTTATCTAGCCGTATCTCATCTCATCTCATTTTCTGAACCGATTTATCCTCACTAGGGTCGCGAGGTTTGCTGGAGCCTATCCCAGCTGACTTCGGGTCAGAGGCGGGGGACACCCTGAACCGGTGGCCAGCCGATCACAGGGCACGATCACATTCATGCTCACTCTCATACCTAGGGGAAATTTAGTGTCCAATAAGCCTACCATGCACGTCTTTGCAATTTGGGAAGAAAACGGAGTACCCGGAGAAAACCCACACAGGCCCGGGAAGAACATGCAAACTCTACACAGGTAGACCGCCCTGGATTTGAACCCAGGTCCCCCACTGTGAGGCCGACGTGCTAACCACTCAGCCGCCGGGCCGCCCTTATCTAGCCGTATTTTCACATATATACGTATATATTCATCCATTTTCCATACCGCTTATCATCTCAATAACAGGGCATAAGAAGACAAACAAGTATTCACGCTCAGACTTATACCTAAGGGCAATTTAGAGTGTTCAACCGGCCTAGCATTTTGGAGATGTGGAAACTGGATTAGTATAAATAGGTATTTCATTCATATTCATATCTTGTGTATAGTAGCTTACCCACACAAAGGTCCTGGGGATGTTGTACTGTATCCCAGCCAACTACTATAGGCAGGGCAAACCATGAACTGAATGCCAGCCAATCACAGGGAACATATAGACAAACAACCTTAAATACTCACACTTATACCTATGGAGAATTTAGAGCAGTGGTCTCAAACCGGTCCTCAAAGGGCCGAAGTGGGTGCAGGTTTTCATTCCAACTCAACAAGAGGATACCTTTTGCAAGTGTAATCAGTTAATCAGTTGACTGCAGCCAGGTGCTACTTATTTTAGAAGACACCTGATTGGTTAAAATGTCGGCACTGGATCGGTTGGAACAAAAACCAGGACCCACTGCGGCCCTCGGCGGAATCGGTTTGAGACACCTGATTTAGAGGGTCCAATCAGCGTAACATAGATGTATTAGAAATATGGAAGAAAACCAGAATACCCAGATAAAATTCACGCAAACACAAGGAAACAATGGAAATACCACACAAGAAGGACAGGCGCTTGATCTCAAAATTGTGAGGCAATACTAACCACGAATCCAACTGATGATAGGGCACTAGAGTTGAGTTTCACAGGGCCTTTTTCTTTTCAATTTCGAGTGTTCAACCAGTGTAGCATGCATGTTTTTAGGATGTGGAATGAAACCGGAGGAGCCGGAAAAACCCAGCAAGCCCGTGGAGAACATGCAAACTGCAGACAGCAAGGACTCACATGGGATCGAACCCTCAACCCAAGAACTGTGAGAACAACACGCTAACCACTCATCCAATGGGCCACCTTGGTTGGACCATTTCTAAGAATTCATTTTAAAAGTTGTATAAAATATTGCTGTCACACTTAACTACTTTATTAAGTATTTCTTATGGGAAAGAGAGATTGACAAATCTGAGTAAATGAGGTCAAACATCCCAGATGACCATTGGTGTTCAATACGCTTTCCTGCTTTTTCTGCTACTTACTTGCTTTATATCATTAAGATATTATTGGATACTTAGCCATCTCATCCCTTTAAGGAGGACCATTTGTTCCTCCCTCCTGCTTGCTTTCCAACAGATAACTGCTAATTTCCAAGTGGTCACTGCAGAAGGACAATGATAAGAGTGCTGTCATTTTCTCTGTCTCCCCACACATCTGACATCACTGTAATTGACTGGAGAGTGTCTGGAAGTGCCATTGTTCCCCAGGATACACGAGAGGCTTGTCAGGAATTGTGGGGTGACTTGTCATTCAATGACCTCTACATTTGTGCTCTGTTAGCTTTTATAGAGAATGCCGCAAGGCTTGTGTTAATTTTGCAAGGCAAGGAATTTGTCAAATTGAGTTCTCAGCTATAGGACACCAAGGATTCCTTAATGAGCTGTGTGAATAAGGGTGAAACGAAACAGCAAGTACTTTTGTTGGGTGATTGTCAAGGCCCTCTTAGTCTATAAACCTGCTTGATATTTTCCACGCTTGATAATGCCGTGCTTACTGAGTAAAAACTGCTGGTTTCATCCTTTTAACCTCCATTCTAATTGTTGATCTGCCTTGCATATTCAGTAGCTGGAGCCTCAGAGACTGAACAAGGACAAGACAGTCTTGTCTTTTCCTCAAATTTATCTTTCACAAAACCCTCCTTGATCTCTTTTATCGGCTAATGACTGCCATGGCCCTGGTTTGCTCTCACCAGGACCTTGTTAGCAGTTCCTTATTGGTTATTCCACATAATGCTGAGTCAGGAGCTCACCTGTGCCACCTCCTCTAAACCCAGCCATTAATTTTTATAAGCAGGTACAGTGTGACCTACTGCTTTGTGCTGTCAATCAAAAACAGCCACAGGGCCATGTGAGCAGATTGCCTTTGATTTTGGTACTTTCAAAAGGTTTTGTTGTCTAGGATGGAAGCCCTAGTTTTGAAACGGTTTGAAGAAGTTTGAGTCTTTCTGAATATTTTACTCTACCCTTTTCAAGAAAATTAATATAAAACAGAACAACATGAATGCGCTTTATCAAAATACCGAACCCTTTTGTTCTAGATCAAGGGTGTCAGACTCAGGTTGATTCGCGGGCCGCTTTAACGTCAACTTGATTTCATGTGGGCCGGGCAATTTTAGATATAATATTTAGATTTTTTTGTTTTATAAATCGATTAAAAGAACCGGATTAAAGGAACCAGATTAAAAGCCCTAAATATTCATTTTTTTATAGATCGAATACAATTTTAGTTTAAGCTTTTTTTCTTAGTAAGGGAAAATCATTTATTTAATCATTTGTTTTTCATTGCAAAAGGAAACCAAATTTTTTTTTAATTATGTGCCATATTAAAGTGGAAAACAGAAAATATTTTTTATATATTTTTAGTTTTTACAAAATGATTTTTGAACTAAAACCACAGAAAATAATGGATTAAAAAATTGCAATTATCGATTTAAAGGGGGAAAATCAGGAAATTGAATATACATCTATACTCTTCATTTGAATTTGATCCTAAAACAGAAAGTCGGCACTCATAATTTACTTTCTCGGGCCACACAAAATGATGCGGCGGGCCAGATTTGGCCCCCGGCCGCCACTTTGACACCTGTGTTCTAGATGCTAAAACTCTGTACCATTTCAGTCCACTACAACATACGCATTTACTATGTATTGTTCCAGCAATATGATGTAAGCATATATAAACTTGATACATCATTGTTACATAATTTGAAATTTGAAAAAAAAACGAGGAAAAACAGGTAGGTAGGTTCCTTTTTTGAAAGTATCAATCCCCTAAGTGAACGGGAAGGCAATAATAGTAAGTAAAGGAGAATACAGCTAACAAGATGAGGATGCTGATGATCAAATTAACAACTTCAGTAATGCCTTGAGATACGAGCTTAATGCATTCAAGCTCATATGTCAATTCACTTATAGCTCAAATCAATTTTTCTCATATAAAATAACTAAATACAAATTAATCTGTTCGCACCCTCTGAAAAAACATCTAAAAAATAGGATATTACAATGGAAAATCATGTTTTTATCTGTTCTAATTCACAACCTACGCTCACAAAGTAACAAATACCTATGCAGTGGTTATGATCTCCAATAAAATGTGACATTATTATGTACTGTACTGTATGGAGTTCTTACCTTTGAGACAGACGGTAGCGGCTAATGGCAGTGTGCGACGGAGGAGGAGAAAGGGCAGGAGAGTGATTTAAAGGCAACATGTTCGGCTCGCTGCACTTTTGTGACACTGCGTAACTTAACATCTCATCTCATTTCTGAACCGCTTTATCCTCACTATGGTCACGGGGGGGTGCTGGACCCTATCCCAGCTGACTTCGGGCCAGAAGTGGGGGATACCCTGAATGTGTGGCCAGCTGATCGCAGGGCACAAGGAGACGGAAAACCATGCACACTCTCACCCATACCTAGGGGAAATTTAGAGTGTCCAATCAGCCTACCAGGCATGTTTTTGGAATATGGGAGGAAACTGGAGTACCCAGAGGAAACCCACGCAGGCCCGAGGAGAACATGCAAACTCAACACAGGTGGACCAACCTGAATTTGAACCCAGGACCCCAGAGCTGTGAGGCCGACGCACTAACCACTCGCCCCACCGCTGCCACATGTAACATAACATAAACGTTAAATTTAACTCAATTGAACTTAGATTACTATACACACGCACTTGAAAAAAGGTTTGAATCTCACATTGGCGAGAAAGCTCAGTCACGCGTACACCACTCTCATGTTTTGCTATTATTTCATGCTTAATATCGATTGTCATCATACGCTTTTTCTTCTTACCACCCTTCAATGCACTGGCTTGCTTTGGACTAATTGTTTTTTTTTCAATTAATTCTGCACTGATTAACGCAAAAAAACATGGAAAAAATGCAAACTGTACGGCCAATGGTCGGAGATATCTTTACGCGGCGGAGATGCGGCGAGAAAGACAGAGCGATGCTGTTCTCATAAGCAAAAAACATGAATATGGAGGTGAAAATTGTGAATCAGGGGGCATCTTATACAGGAGAAATTGTCAAATTCAATGATTTTAAGGCAATTTTAAGGGTGTGGCTGATACACAGAGGTGGCTAATATGCGAGAAAATACGGTAATGGTCATTATAGTGTGCACATGCAGTACAATAAACACGAAGCTGAATGCTACTGATGGTTATAGAGAACATGAGCAGCTGCATGCTAGTACAATAACATGGAAATATCCAATCTAATTTGTCTCTTCAAAAATTAATGATTAGTTGACTCCTATAATAACTGTTTGTGGAAGCCTGAGAGGCCAATAGCTAATATCTGAAGTGTGCAAAGACTTGGCGTTGTTTCCAATCAACAAAACTGGCACATGAAAAAAAAATGGGAACATTCAACATAGCAGCTGGGAAGTGGAATATTTAAATACACATTTGCATGCTGACTGTCAATTTACTCCCAATCTATGTCCAAGGTAGAAACATTTGATTAATGGAAGCATAAGAGTTGGAAACTAACAACATCCGTCATAAGAATTCTCTCTCCATCAATCTGCACACACAGCTTTGCTCTCTTTAAACACTCTATAGGGCAGAGAAATATGTGTGCAAATGTGACAATGATTTACAGTGAAGAGTTTCTCTTTGTGACAGTGAGTGAATGCAAAAGTGTGCCACACTTCCTCTGTGACTAAAACAATTAATTTAATCCTAGTATTGGGCTTCAGTTTGCATTTGCATGAAGCAACAATGGAGGAATGCAATGCTGAGAATCACAGAATATAACAAAAAATGTTAACTCTTTTTGCCCGAAATATGAGTTTTTGGTTATACCATGCATGAGAATCAAATCCTCAAAGTAAGGGACTGCTATAATTGTAATTTTAGTTTATTTTATCGACTGATCTTTTATCACCTATAGCCACGTCGTTCCAGGAGCCTATCTACACCCTCAACTGGTTACTTGCCAATTGCAGGAGATACATTAATTCCAATGTAGACGAACAGATTTAGGACATCGCCTTGGGTGAGGTCACAGACTATAAACAGTGCGGTGAAAAAGTATTACTTCCTGATTTCTGTGTTTTTGCATATTTATCACAGACAAAGGTTTCAGATCATCAAACCAATTTTAGTATGATACACAACAACCCAAGGAAATAGAAAATTGATTTTTCCAAATGATGATTTTATTTACCAGGGCAGAAAAAACTACAAACTTGTCCGGCCCTCTGTGAAAAAGTAATGGGAATTTGAAATTTAAATACCAACACCAAATTGTTCTATTGTAACTACCAGGGAAGATACATTTTTCTGATTGTAAGTATGTGGAGCCAATTGCAGAGGTGCTGAAATACCATGTATCCTACGGGTTTCCAAGCCAGTGCCCTAATAAATTGAGAAAAACAATACATATTTGAAATTAAAGTAAAGTTGTATGCTTGGCTGGCTTCAGAATTTTGAATTACAATGCAGCTGGGTATGATGACAATTAGGCTTTTGTCTAGTCAATGATGATGACAAGACTGTCTGTTTTTTTTTTTTTTTTTTTAATTTATTTATTTAATCTTCACCACCTCAACCTCATTTTTTCACTGCTCAGTGCAATTTTAGTTTGTAAATCAGAGCAGATGTTAAGCATCCAGCTGTAACGCCCAGTGACCTCACCTGTCCTGCCTCTCTGCTTATATAACCTCACACACACACACACACACACACACACACACACACACACACACGCATACACACATGCATACACACACTCTAAACACATTCTCTATCAGACTGTATAATTTAACAGATCATACTTGAACAAGCTTGGAGAAGACAAGCTAACTACAAAACATGGCAATGTCAGTGGCAAAAATAACAAATGCTGTGTAAAGTGCTTAAAAAGAGAAAGAAAAGAAAAACAGAAACAACAAAAAAACAAAGCAGACAAGTCAAAAATGATTTTGATGTTGTATTGAATTGAATATGTATTCGCTTTTTCTCTTCTCCAGTGTTGTTACGCTCAGCAGCAGCAAAACAAGTTGTGCAAACCTCTTCAAAAAATAATGATGTTCCACTATGAGTTATATTCAACCTGACTGCTTACTTGGTGTTTACCTCATTCTGACTTCATATCTTACCGACTGCTCACATCAGTCTTTCCGCCTCTTTCTGATAAGTAAAAAGATGGCCCAAGAAGCTGTTAAAATAATTTACAGACCATTTCTAAATCATAATACTCAGGAACCAATGACTGGTATTTTGATAGTTAGGTACAAGAAAGTGAAAAAGAAGACTAAACGGGGAAAAAGAGGCTCAGTTCCCTCAACCATCGTGGCAATTTGCAAGTCAAACAGATACAAACACAAGAACATTGTTGCATTGATTTAGGATTCAATTCACAGTCGTACTTGCCTTGAGGCATAAGATGTTACAAAGAAGCTTTTAAAGAGCAAAGGTCTTTCACTCCTGCTTTACATCCTTTTTGCACCGGGAGACACAATATTAATGTATTATTCTTTTGTATTTGTGAAGTCGACTCAAAGGCAGCAGGTTCAACTGAACATACTAAGCTAAGTGTAAATAAATGCCCCTTACTGACAAGTGCACAAAGATCTGTGTTTTTCTTATGTTTACAGAAGAAAATGTGTTTATACCAAGTAGGATTCATAGAGCTGTTTTTTGTGGTATTATTCATTTCTAGTTGGGAGGTTGAGTGTAAAGAAACACAGCGACATGTTTTTTTTCTCCTCTTATTGCTTGCATCATAATACAATAATAATATATTCCCACACTCTGGAAGAGAGATGAGAACTAACACATTCTACAGAATCGAAAGCAACTTATTTAATATGGGAATAGGATTATAAATATGTTAAACTATTTCTTTTATTAGGTGAATTATTATCAATTAGCTGGTAATAACAAAAAAGTGGCACCAGACTGATAGTGTTTTATGAAGAGGGAAATTAATTTCATCATTTAAAATGCCATTTTAACCATCAAGATGCATTTGATCAACAATTTTGGAAGATGTTTTCCCTCTTCCAGACAAGACTCACCATATGGAGCCAAGCCTCAAGTGGGGTTCAAGGGTAAGTTTGACCATAGAGAGTTGAGTGGCGGATAAAAGCATTGAGTTTGGCGTTCCCAATCCCGACTACGAAAGAAGGATCCTGACACATGGAAAGTCAAACTTTTGGCAGCCCAGCCAACATGTACAACTCCCCCCCATGTGGGGAGGATGTGGGCTTCCTTGGTATCAAGTGCGGCATGGGCTGGAAAATAGTACCCTCTGGCATGTAGAACTAATCTGGGTAATGTGGACATGGGCTTGATCTGGAAAAATATGAATTGGAAGAGTTTGTGTGCGAGATGTGAGAAATTCTGACAAGTTATAGCTGTCTCGCCTCGCCAAAGATTTCATCCTCTTGAGATGTGTTGGATTGTATTCCATTTTGGAGTTCCCCACATTGAGAGATGCTGTGCAGGTGGGAGTGAGCATACCTTGTTCTTCCCACCTCAGTGCCTGTGCAATATTGTTTCTCCCTTCATTTTTTTATATCCCGACTTTTGTTTGTACATATGCAACTAACGACAACATCTGCACTGATGGGGTCTCTGCATTGATCTGTCATGGTGTAAAAAGCTAGGACTAAAAGTAGAGCTCTTGATTGACTAATTGAGCTGTGTCCACTTTCACCGATGGTAAGGTATGAACTGAGGGTCATGACAAAAAGAAAAATATCAGCGATACAAGCTGAGAGTGTGTTCCCCTTTTGAGATACATATGTTTAGAAGCTCAGTCATCAGGGAGGAGATTAGAGCCGAGCCACTCTTCCACATCAAGTGGCGCCAGCCGAGGTGGCTTCGGTGTCTGGTTAGCGTGTCAGGAGAATGTTCTGGGAATGGATCCGGACATACTGGAGAGAGAGCGTTTCTTCCAGCAAGGCTGGGTTCAGGGTCCCATTGGAAAACTGGATAGAGTATTTAAAGATAGGAAAGTCTTATGTTCCCTTCTAAAGCTGCTATTCCCACATCCTGATCATTGGAAGACAACAGATGGATGGTTGGCGGGACTATCATTTCAGAGAACAAAAGGATTTCTCTTTCTCCTCCATTTTCTATAACACATTACTTGACAGTCTTGTGCCACTTCACTATATAATCTTCATTCAAAAGTTGGCCATGTTTGAAATGTGGACTCAGAAGTTCATTATATCATTTACTACTAATTTATTTCCTTTAAATAAACACTACAAGTGTCCCATCCATGTGTAAATGTTATATTTATTTGAATATGTCATCTGTCCATTAAAACTGT
This sequence comes from Stigmatopora argus, assembly GCF_051989625.1. Lineage (NCBI taxonomy): Eukaryota > Metazoa > Chordata > Actinopteri > Syngnathiformes > Syngnathidae > Stigmatopora > Stigmatopora argus. The sequence goes on from NC_135404.1 coordinate 4,297,805, forward strand.
GGTTGTATTGCTTGTGATGGATTAATACTTCGCAACTAAAGGGGCATAGGGATTTTTATGCAAAACTTTCTTGTTGGCATGAGTAACTTTCTCATTTGGATGGGTCAATTTCTTGTTTGGATGAGAACCCCTTTTTAGCTAATAACCCGTGAAGCAGTATGTGGCTACATGGAGGATTGGCGTGGGGGGAGGGTGTAATATATTGTTTTACTACTAGAGCACCTCACCATTAAAAAATATCGATTTCCAAAGCAGAGAACTAGAATACCAATGGTGTTTTACCTCCGTAAATGTGCACATTCTGAAGACTACATACACATACAGTGATGCTTTTGACATGATAAATTTTGTTGTGGTATTTCAAATCTATGTGTGGATAAAAATTAAACATATACTGTTAGTCGAGGAATGGCTTTGGAAAGCAAATGCTCATTTACAGAACCATAGTATATTATAAATTGGCTCATGATAAATTAGAGCAAATCATTCATGCAAAGAAAGATCATCATCTGGTTTAATTGTGCAGATGAGCATGAAATTAACATGTTTCATAGATAATAGGAAGAATAGAAATACAACAAATACAACCTTGGATTTTAGAAAAGAAATTGAATCATGTCCAGAAAATACCATATTTTTTCTTTCTATACTGGACAGGTCAGTTACAATGAAACATTACCTGTAGTGGCACTGACATTTCAAAATAAACCTTAAAAAACAGGACCAAGCTAGTAGCTATTGCCTTGCAATTCCCCATTTGGTGACACACAGGCTGTCTGATTTGTGGAGCCAAAATGGATGCGAATAAATCAGAGCTTGGCCAACATGGCTGCATACTAATCAATGTATTACCCAAGGGATAACTTTGGCTCCTGACTAATGGATATATGTGCGTGTGTGGGTGTTTGTGTGGGTTTGTGTATGAGCGTGCGTGCAGAGAAAAGCTGTCCAGCACTTTAAATCACTTTCTTACTCTAATCAGTTCTGTGTTATGTGTGTTAGCATTGAATTTAATTGTGAAACACAAAGGCAGAAGTTCATGGGACTTGATGTGGAGGGAATTGAATCGGGAAACATTTCACCTGCATTGTTGTCTCATGTATTGCCTGTCGCAAAGCTGAGAGCCACACGGGGCTCTTCACCATTTAGTAGGTAATGTATATTTTGTGTCCGGTTTTGCAAAAGATAAACAAGTATATTACCTTTCTGAGGACCTCGCCCTAATGTCACAAAGCCAGAAGAGATGAAGTTGTGTAGGTCTGCACCTCCGCTGCTCCGTGCACTCTCCTTCCCATAGTGACCTATTAGTACACAAGTGTAGAACCATTTACTGTGCATTCACATCTTAAACACTCAATCTGGATTTATCTGCTAGTCATTTGTTACTGTCACGCCGTATTACAATTCAAAGGACAGTGTAATTATTTATACACATTATAGTCTACTGAATATTCCTTGTGATAAAGATATTTTTCTCCATTTGTAAGTGTTTTTAAGAAAGATAATTAAGTGGTCCACGCAGGCTTTTTTTATGAATGAACTAGAATTATTATTTTTGAATGAGAGGCATTATATAGACTGTTAGGCATAGCACCAACAAAAACTAAATTCTATCTTGGAGTTTCAGGCTTCTCTATATTTTAAATTTACAATCCTGTCTTGACCAATATTGAGATGAGACCAGTGAATGCTCCACTTGGTATAAGGCAAGGGTGTCAAACTTGGGTTGGTTCGCGGGCCGCATTAACGTCAACTCGATTTCATGTGGGCCGGACAATTTTTGAAATAATATTTAGATTTTTTTTCTATTTAAATCAGATTTAAAGAAACTGCACCAAAAGCCTAAATATTCAGTTTGTCTAGAGATCTAATAAATGTTTGTTTGAGCATTTTTTTCTTTGTAAGGAAAACTATCTTTTAATAATTAGTTTTTCATTTCAAAGGGAAACAAAATATTTTTGGAAATATGTTCAATATTAAAGTGGACAACAGCATTTTTTATATATTTATTTTTAGATTTTACTAAATGCTTTTTGAACTAAATAGACAAAAGGAAAAAAATGGATTAAAAAATTGCAATTATTGACTTAAAAAGTGGAAAATCAGGAAATATAATATACATCTAGAATCTTAATTTGAATTTGATCCTAACACAGAAAGTCGGCACTCATGATTTACTTTCTCGGGCCGCACAAAATGACGCGGCGGGCCAGATTTGGCCCCCAGGCCGCCACTTTGACACCAGTGGTATAAGGGATTGCTAACATTATGTATTGTCTTCTTCTGTACAGAGATGTGTCCTCGTGTTGCTGTGAGTGCACCAAATTTCAAGTGAATAGGAAGAGACACAAGTAAGTTCTGTATTGGGGTGCAACCCACCTACCCAAAAAGACACACCCAGATGTAACCCGACTTGCGCAGATTTAGAAAGCCTATCACACCAAATTTACATGAGTCACAAAAACAAACCCCTAATGTTTTTGTGATAATAAAAATAACTTAAAATTCCAAAACAATCAAACTCATATTTTCAAATGTTCATCATATTTAGTTGTCAAAACTTTGATTTGTTCTCCATGCCCCTTATCCTAACGAGAGTTGTGAGAGTGATGCAGCCTATCCAAGATAGGCACGTGGCAAGGATTACACTTGAACTGGTTGTCAACCAATCGTTAGGCACAAAGACAACCATTTACCACCTTCACAACTATGGACAATATACTAATTCACCTAAATTGCATGCTTATGGAGAAAACTGGAGTACCACAGAAAAGCTACACATGGGACAAGAAGAAGAGGCAAGCACAAGGCTGGAAGGACGGAGCCTCAAATTGAACCCTTGAATTCAAAACTGATCTGTAATACCTGGTTAAGCCACATGCTAAACAGTCATCTACCGCAGGGGTGTCAGACTCGGGTTGGTTCGCGGGCCGCTTTAACGTCAACTTGATTTCACATGGGCCGGACCATTTTAGATATAATATTTAGATTTTGTTTAATAAATGGATTAAAAGAACTGGATTAAAATCCTTGAATATTCTGTTTTTTATAGATCTAAAACAATGTTTCTTTTAGCTTTTTTATATATTTTTAGATTTTATAAAATGATTTTTGAACTAAAAACAAAGAAAAAATGGATTAAAAAATTACAATTATTGATTTAAAAGGGGGAAAATCAGGAAATTTAATATACATCTATACTCTTCATTTTAATTTGATCCTAAAACAGGAAGTCGGCACTCATGATTTACTTTCCCGGGCCACACAAAATGATGCAGCGGGCCAGATTTGGCCCCCGGGCCGCCACTTTGACTTTGTGATCTACCGTGTACTAGACTGCCCAAAACAAAACAGCAAAGCCATTGTGATGCAGTATTTTTTATAAAGAAACCCAAACGTAGCTATATCCGATTATTATTATTATTATTATTATTATTATTATTATTATTATTATTATTATTATTATTATTATTATTATTATTATTATATTATTATGTCATGTAGCTTGATTTTATTATTACATAGTTTAGTTGTGCTTTTAATGTCATTCAACTAACTGGTAAGTCTCAGATTGTGACCAATGAGTGTCAAATCTTCTTTGTGGTTGAGGTCATTCATGCATAACTGTGATTTCTTTCTTTTGCAAAAATAAACACACAAAATACTGTTCAATAAAAACAAAGAGAGAAATCCTCCAACATGATCAACAGATGAAAGAATTCACTGCATTTTACTTTGTAGATTTTTTTTCGAACCCAAATTGAAGAGCTTTCGAACAATTCAGCCACCCACGTCAATTATCTGCACAGGGTGAACTCAGATCTTCCCACCATAGTTTTAAATGATGGTTCTAAAGTCAGTGATGCTTTTTGTCATTCACATTTGTCACCTGAGTCATTGGCAGGCTACTCCATGGCCCACTACATCAGCTCTTGAATGTGAAAGACTCTTCAAAAGGAATGCCCCTCATCCCTCCATCCGTGTTTCTATCTTATTAAGGTGAGGCGGCGTGGTGTGCCTGCGGCAAAAGGGGCTATGCACTCTGAATTCAATGTCCTTGCCACAAAGGAAATCACGATTTTCAGCTCAACAATGCCATGAAAATGAGTATGCAGTGCATAAGATGGGTGCATTACACTACATATAGTAATACTTAATCTGAATTCCACACTGGACACTCCCAGCACTGTAATACTTTTGGGACAGTAACAATGTCCATTTTCCATACCAGTTATCCTCACAAGTGTCACAGGGTAGGCTATCCCAGCTATATATAGGCAGTAAGCAGGGAAAACCCTGAATTGGTTGCCAGCCAGAGGAAGTGAAGAAGGAGACGAAAAACCATTCACTCCCACAATCAATTTAGAGTGCTCAACTAGCCTACCTTGCATGTTTTGGGATGTGGTAGAAAACAGAAGTACCATAAGAAAACCCATGAGGGTATGGGGAGAACATGCAAACTCCACACAGAAAGGTTGTAACCTACCAGGGATGAAATTCTCAATCTCAGAGGCGGACATGCTAACAATATATGGAAGCTTGTGCACAAATTGGAAAAGTGTCTGACAGTGCAAAAAAAATGGCACTGGGCCTTTTTTGGCAGCACCATGGAAAATATACAAGAACTTTTCACAAATAACAAATATGGGACCAGTGTTTTTACTTTATTGCTACTTAAGTAAAATAAGAGATGAAACTGAAAACTTTCAGCATCAGCAAGCAGAACATTTCATTTCTTTGCATACAAGCAAGTAAAGCAATGAGGGATACAGGGGAGAGGAAAAAATGATAAATCATTGCCTCTGGACGGCGCTAAATAAATCAACTTCAGTTCAGAGAACTGCCAGCCAAACTGCATTACTCGGAGAAGTGATTATTGTTTAGTTTAACTGAAGGCAAAATTCTTTATAGGTATCTACTTATTTTCAAAGACACATTTCAGACACCAAGGCAAATATCGAGACATCTGGAGAAATTTCATCTGATCAAAATGAAGTGGAGCTGTTGGGCCATAATCACTACTGTTACAATTGAAGGAAAAAGGTGGAAGCTTGTAGACCTAATAAAATATCAACTGTGAAGCATGGAGCTGGTAGCATACTGTTCTGAGGCGATTTTGCTTCAACAGGAATTGGAGTTCAGAAAATAAATAGCATAATGAAAAAAGAACTTTATATGGAAATTTCAATGTAAGATCTCAGTTAGGAAGCTGAAGCCTGGACATTAATGCTCTTCTAAATGGACGATGACCCAAACCATCAAGTCAAAATTGTCAAAAACTGGTTTAAGGACAATAAAGTCAATATCGTGGAGTAGCCATCACCAACTCCTGATCGAAATCCTGCAAGTCCCAAGGACCAACAAATAAATGTATTAATATTCTTGTCAACCTAGTATGCATTCTCGAACTAAAATCATAAAAATGTTTCAATGTGCAGTTTTGCATCCCTATAACTTGTTAAGACCATTTACTTCCACTTCCACAGTACCACTCACCTCCAATGTACTTGTTTTTTTAGATGCACACAATGTATTGTATAACATATTAAAAACATTTTCAACATATTTAATTGTTTTAAATTGGACTGGATATATCTCATGTTGGCCCCTAAGTACATGGAACAACCCATGTGGTAGCAATTCCAGAGGTGTACTGGCAGTTGTTTCTGGAAGGGTACCAAAAACATTTGACTCAAGTCATGCAGTTCAAAGTCAATGCTATCAAATACTAAAGGAATGGATGTTAACATGAGTTTAGAGAAAGTATTTTTTTTAATTGTACTCTGATCATTCACCACTTCACGGCTTCAACTTTCGCAGCATCAGCACATTGCGTTTTTTTTTATCTTAAGTATTGAAAAAAAGTTCATTAAAATGTCAAAATCCACGCTGAAACTCGCAAACGGAAAACAAATTTAAGTTAAATTTAAAGTTTATGTTATGTTACAAGCGCACCCGTTAAGTCTTTTTCCTGTCCTTACTCTCTCTCTCTCTCTCTCTCTCTCTCTCTCTCTCTGTCTCATCCACGTCTCTCTGTCTGTACTGAGTAATGTCACATTTTAGTATTGAAGATCATAACCACTAGATAGGTATTTGCTACTTTGTGAGTAGGTGGTGAATTGGAACCAATAAAAAGATGTTTTTTCATTGTAATATATTGTTTTTTGTTTTTTCAGAGGGTTGGAGCGAATTAATTTTTATTTAGTTCATTTTTATGGGAAAAATTGATTTGCGATACGAGTAAATTGACATAGGAGCTGTATTACTGTATTCTATTTTTTCTACACTCAATTGGTAAAAAAAATCTAAATTACAACATTTACAGTTTTACATGAAACACCATGTCACTGTAACATGTTGCAGTGGTTTCACTTTGATTTTCCTAATAAATTCATGTATTAGATATATGATATATATATCTACACTGCCCAATTACAGAGGAGAAACAAAATTAATACGAATCTATCAAAATCCAAATAAGGAGCTTGTAAGTCCCTTCTCATGACCCCTATGCTCATTTCTCCTCTCGTGGCTTTCTGCTTGGTTGGCAGCCCCACCAGGAGCTTGCCTCTTAATTCATGTGCTCCTCACCTCTGATTGCATATATTTACACTCTGGGCCAGGGGTCTCGAACTCAATTTACCTGGGGGCCGCTAGAGGCCGAGTCTGGGTGAGACTGGGCCGCATCAGGATTTCCACAAGAAAAGCACTGATAAAACATTCCAACGTTATCAAATATCTTTATTTTTTAACAAAAAATAATGAATTAAATAAATTAACTTCAAGATGAATAAAAAATAAATCAATCAGTAATACCAAACCAAATAATACTAATGAGCATACAGTAGATATACACTGGCTGGCCAAGTAGAGAAAATGAATTATTTTTATTCCGTTTCAAATGTCTGTATTAACAGCTCTTTAACCTTTAACTTTCTGAACTTGAATGGAACATTGAACATGAAATATTCTGAACACGGCTTCTCTTGCCTACTCCTTGCTGCTAGAGACCTGGCAGCGCTTCTTCTCACATAGTCACATTTGGCTTGAGGGAGGAAGCAGTGGAGACCCTCAGTAGAGCTTGAAGATGCTCATCAGTAAGTCTGGACCTGTACTTGGACTTATTGAAGTTCAAGGTGGAGAAGAGCTTCTCACACAAGTATGTGCTCCCAAAAAGGCACATGGTCCGCTTGAACCTTCGGGAAAGTTCAGGGAAGCTGGGGGTCAACTCTCTCAAAAATTGCCCAAGCTTGTCTGCTTCTCCACTCACCTCCCTGAACTTGGCTTTGAGTGCAGAGTTGCACTGCAGGTCAATGAGCTCCATTTGAAGCTCAGGAGGGGCATCTTGCACATCAAAGGAGAAGGGGTCCGCAAAAATTTGAAATGTGGCTTTGTGTGTCTTGAAGTCTGCAAATCTGTGATCAAATTCCTCCTGTAGCTTCGAAATGGCCTCAACATACTTCTCACCACTGAATGGTGTGCCTGCATCCACGAGAGCCTTGCATGCTGGGAAATGGCAAAGGTTTGTCTGAGAGAGCTGGGCTTTCCATAACACAAGTTTAGTGCAGAATGCTCTCACGTTGTCATAGGCAGCACTGACAAGTTGCCCCTGGCCTTGTAGCTTCTTGTTCAGTACATTAAGCTCATGTGTGATATCAACAAGAAAAGCCAAGTCCATGAGCCATTTGGGATCACTTAGCACAGGATCAATCAACTCACAAACGGCGTAGCTAGCTTTGACTGCTGCATTACTGTCTTTGGTAGCCTTCTTGAAGAAATCCTGTTGCCTCAGAAGACGTGTTTTAAGACTGGCAACCTGGTTGGCTCTCTCATCTCCCTGGTATTTTTCGTACTCCTCAGCATGTCTCGTAGTACAATTACGTTTCAAATTGTATTCCTTGTGCACCGCAACTTTTTCAGTGTAAATGAGACACGTCGGGGTGCCCCTGTGTTCAACAAAGAAATATTGCACTCCCCACTTTTCTTGAAACTGTCTGTGCTCATCACCGACCTTTCTCTTCACGGCAGGCTTTGAAAGAGACATCTCTGGGGCTCTGTAATATGTTTTTCCACTTGGAATGAGTCTCGGGTTGATCTTTCACATTCAGTCGCGCGGGTTTGTGGCGCATGTGCACTTTCGCTCTCCGTTTCAATCGCGGAGATGGCTACAGACACTGACACAGGCTGGATCACGGATCATAGCGCCTCATTCAGTTCTATGCTGAGAGCAGCGGAGGAGTGTGCGCGCCGAGCGGAGTGATCGGCCTCACGGCTTCTCCTCCGCCCAGCTGATTGGAGGAATGAATGAGTGAGTGAGCGAGGCACTGGACAGCCCGGCCGATGCCCCGCCCTCCAGAGCCGTATACCTCACCGTGATTGGTTCATTCAGCTCCGAACCAAAGTTCCCTCTAATTTTTTGTTGGTCTGAGCAGAAAGACAACCTCCCTGAGCGCACTGAGTACCAGTGTGAGCGACATCATCGGTACTCGGATGATTCGCCTAAAGACGTTTCGCCGACGGACATTTGACAGACGGGCAGGTCGCCGAATGGACGTTCCACCGAACGTTCATTCGGCCGAACGGAGGTTTCGCCGAAACGGGATTCGAACGCTCGCCCCGCCGGATCGTGTGTGTACAAGTCTTTCAACCTCGGCCCGCGGGCCATATACGGCCCGTTAGGATTTTTAATCCGGCCCGCCGCCGGTGTTGTCCAAATTATAGTAAAAATCAATGTTCGTCTACCATCAATGGCAGCCCGGGAATAAGCACTCTTGGGCGGGCATGGCAGTCCGGGAATAAGCACTCTTGGGCAGGCAGATGTAGCAGAACCGAGCCGTAAAATGACAGCAATCGGGTCAAATCCATCCTAAAACAGCATTTAATGATTAAATACAAATACTGGATGATATCGCGATGGAGGCAAAAAAACGTCTATAGACGTCCATTCGCCAAACGGCTCAAAATGCTCTCAAATTCGGTCAAATCCAGCTGAAAACAGCGTTTAATGATTAAATACAAATACTAGTACCGTAATTACTCGAATATAACACGCAGGTTTTTGCAAAATAATTAATTCCAATAGTTGGGTGTGCGTGTTATAATCAAAAACTAATTTTTTTTTTTTTTTTTTTTTTTTTTTTTTGTCTTGTTACATGGCCCTTAGCCTGGTGCTTTTTCTTGCCAAATAAATTGAATTGAAATTGAATTGAATAAAATAAATTACAAATTTTCGATCGAAAAAAGCATTGTCAAACTCACTTTGACGCACGGATTTTACGTCATCTCGTAGAGCCGATGCACGGATTTTACGTCATCTCGTGAAGCCGAGACCACCACTGCCCCCCTCTAGCCTCGTACCCGTCTCAGTTCACCCTCTCTCAGTTCAGTGTTATAATCAATAACTAAAATAAATTACAAATTTTTGATCGAAAAAAGCATTGTCAAACTCACTTTGACGCACGGATTTTACGTCATCTCGTAAAGCCAATCGGATGATGTGTTGTGGGAGGAAGAGGAAGTGGATGAAGGAAGCGTGGACGTTGATAGGATTCTCAACGAAGAGATGTATGAGAGGACAGACAAAGAGAGAGAGGAACTTTTCATTTGAAGGATTCTAATGAATAAATTTGTTTGAACAAAACAATCGTGAAACGAAGAAAAAAAGGTAAGATTTCTGATTTTCGTCAGCGGGAAATTTTAGGTGCGCACTATATTCGAGTACTGCGTTTTTCCAGATTTTTTTGGCCCAAAGTTATACCTGCGTGTTATTTTCGAGTGCGCGTTATATTCGAGTAATTACGGTATTTGTATTTAATCATTAAACTAACAAATACTAGTACGACCTGTCCGTCTGTCAAACGTCCGTCTGCGGAACGTCTTTAGGCGCATCATCCGGTCACGACATCATCATTGCTCGCTATCGGCACACCAGTATCACACCTGCCACAAGTAGGTGCATGTCAATGTTCCCTCTAATTTTTCATGTAAAACATGCTGTAAAACAAGAAAAACATGAGTGGACAGAGCTACTGCCACTGGCTGCCACTTAAACGGCGCCATCATGGGGAAAGGGGTAAAAAAAAATTAAAAAAAAAAAAATTAAAAAAAAAAAAAAAAAAAAAAAAAATTGATCTTTCATATTAAGACGGGGGCCGCAAATTATCGTCCCGCGGGCCGCAGTTGGCCCGCGGGCCGCAAGTTTGAGACCCCTGCTCTGGGCATTTACATTTTCATTCGAGGTATTTGGAGTGAGACGCCTGGAATGGGGCTATGTACGTAGTTTATACTGCTCGTACATCACACAGTGTAGGGAGGGTCGGATTGGCAAAAGCGGATCTAGCCTGGTGAATGCCTGTCACCACATCTACATCCCTTTTAATGCACCACATACTCTTTGTCACTGTTGTCACTCATTCGTTTGGTGGTCTGTCCCCTGCTGGGCCACAGGGAATGTTGGGTTTTACTGCTCTGTTTGGCTTCCATAGAGGGCAGGGGTGGGCTGGTGGATGCAGCCTTGGGGTGTGTGGTCATGCACTCCCTCGCTCGATTCCCAAAGACTATTTGGAGGTGACTAGGATGGTCACGAGATCACCCTGGAGTCATAGCTGGGATAGGCTCCAGCACCCACCGCGACACTTGTGAAGATAAATGGTCCGAAAAAATGAATGAATGTCTGATATCAAAGCAAGTATCTGTGGAGATCAGATGCTGTCTGCCCATGTCCTGATCAAGTACGCCAAAATTGCCTTGAGAAGGCTTATCATTCAAACTGACATTCTGCTAACCACCATTTTATCATTCCACTGGGTTTATCTTCAAGGACACACCCTCCGATGTCAGAACGCCCACCTTGGCACAGAACACTATCCAATTCTAATAAAGACACAGCAAGCCTTGCGCTTGCATGCAAATCAAAATATTTCCGCTCGCGCCGTCAACAAAATGAAGCCCAAAGTGTACCTCACATGCTCACATTTGAATATCTATTCACATTAAAAAAAATGCATATCAGTTTCAGTCCGTCCATTCTGGTACACAAAAAAATGGACTCTTGTTGTATGTGTATGTTGACACATAAACACCAGTCTGCGTATGAGAAACAATTACTTCAGCCCCTTAAATTTCAAATGACAGTTTTTGCCAAACTATAAACTGTAACATTTTGACTTGCTGCTTTAAGGAATATTTTTCACAAATTCACATATTCATCGTCCTTATGAATAGTGGTATCAAATCTCACAGTTCAAGAGACTCCTTTATTTACTGTGTGCCTGCGAAGTCTTGAGTTCCATCCTGTCTGACACTGCAAAGCTACGTTACCTTGCCACCCTGTAATTATCTGCTGTTGCCGACTCCCCTTCCCCTCTGTTGCGCTCACCCTCACACCCTCTTGCACAAATGCGATGATTATAGGATGTTAACATTGGAGACTATGCAGCTAAAAGGTTGAGCATTGTGGCAGCTCTATGGGTGGAAAGGCTCCACCTAATGAAATGTAACATAATCCAATAAAAAATGGGGCAGCTCAGTCGTGGAGTGGTTACACCTCCGGCTCACAGTTCTGAGATCAAGGGTTCAATCCATGGTGGGTTCTAATCTTTCAGTGTGCATGACCTTCATGTGCCTGTGTGGGATTTCTATGGGTATTCTACTTTCCTCCCACATCCCAAAAACGTAAACAACCATTCGCACTCACAATCAAACTTCCACTAGCAGGAATCGAGCCTGAGCCCGTCCGTATCGAAGTCAGACGAATAAATAAATACAATTTTTAAAAAAACTCACAATGTTAGGAAAGAGGTTGGATTCTGCTTCCCAACTAAATTTGTCCAACAACCATGCAGTATAAATTTACCTATAGATGCCTGCAAGGGTTTTAGTATATTAGATACAATGGAGAGCTCTTACCGTGGTTGGATTTGGAGCTGTGCACAGGAGTGTAGTGGTTCTTGGATGAGGTTCTGACGGGTGTGTTATCTTTGGACGAGCCATTCATCGCTGCAAAGTTCTCGCAGTCGTATTGAGAAATAGGAATGGGCCCCTGTTGCCTTAGAATGTCAGCAAGAGCCCTGAGAATCAAAACTCAAGATCAAAGGCTGTACTCCAGCCAATTTTGCATTCATTTTTAAAATTGAGGCAACAAGAAATCTATTCCATGCACAGTTATAGTTATTAGCAAACTGTTAAGGCAGAGTCACACTAATAATTTGCTCTGTGATGTTTTGTTTTGTGCTTTTTTTCATCTTAAAAATATGATAAATGGGAAACAACATTTCATGTGTGAGCATCCCGTCTAATTAGGTTGAATTGGAATGTTTTTTAGACCGCACCAGGTGCACATGAAACCCTCAAGAGGGAGCGAGGAAAGGAAGCAGAGGCAACTACGATGAAAGAAAGTTCAAAAAGTGTTTGTTTGGTGTTTTTGGCATAGCTTTTTATAGGGAAATCAAACTACTTTTGCACGGCTGCACCGGCTCAAAGCTTTAGTATATCAAATATGTCTTTGGCTTAACCTTTTAAAAGAATATTTCCGCTCCCCTTATGTTCCTATTTTTGATTTGGTGTGCATTGGTGCATGCATGTCATTCGACCTTGGTACAGCCCCAACATTAACACTATCCATTATTCACCGTCTTAAGAATTGCTTAAGTGTTGAATAATGCATAAAACCATTCAATCTTGAGGAAATAATGTGTGTCAGCATTTGTTTCCAGATGTGGGTGCAGTCTGCAGCCCACTCATGTACGATAACTCTCACATGGAAAAGTCGCAGGAGAAAAAAGGAGCCAAATGAGGAGATCAAATGTGGTCAGGCGCCATATATCCTATCTCTGCTAAACATTTTTGTCAATTGCACATTTAAACACACCACACAATATATATATATATATATATATATATATATATATATATATATATATATATATATATATATATATATATATATATATATAGTATTCAGACAGCAATCAAAAGGTAATGGCAGCGTTAGGGTAGTGTGAAGGTATGAAATTTGACGACTGGTTTCGTACTTGAGTCAATATGTGGCCCCTTGATGGGAATGCAGCACAGTATTTGACTGCAGTGCAAACTACCAAAGTCCTGTGCACACACATACGCGCACACATTCAGAGAGAACTGTCTGAGTAATGAGCTTCTTTTGACTCTGTAATTATTTCAGGCTTCCATTCTGACACACATCTCTTAGGAGGGAACATCTGCTAATAGAATCCGATATTAAAGGTCCATGTCACTTGGCTGCAAATCAATCATTTAATCATTTTACACCCATCTCAAGATTGGAATTTTGTTCTATTACGGCACTCCAAATTATTTTGGAGAATGACTTTGTAACATGAGTCGTTAAATATTAAGTCCAATGCTATACATCTGGAACAGCGGTGTGTCATTTTAATTGACCTTTTCCATTTTAGCTTTTTTTGAGGGGGTTTAAAAAGTGGGAGCAAATATTTACCTTTTTGGGGAAAAGTATAGGAATGCTCCTAAGATTGCAATTATTCTCGTGAATGTTTCCCCTTTTTAAATGTGTGTGACCACTTGCACTATAATTTGAGTGCCATGTAAATTGATGGCTTTTGTGAAGGTGAATCATGAAAATATCCACAGGGGTAATGCTGTAACATTACTGTTACTATTTTATTTTAATTACCATTACTGCTGTTGTTTTTTTCATCGATAAATATTATATATCAATAAATAGATGAATCTTTTAGTGCAGTTTACACTGTTATGGAATGCAGTTATATACACAAACTATAACCAAAATAATGGACAACGACGTGAATACTATCATTCTAGAATTTACAGTGGATAACCTTATTGGTTGTGGTGCAAAGGGTCATAATTTTTTATGTGACAACATATTATTTACAACCAAGATTTTCCCTTACCTGTGTATATTCATCTCTTGGGGTGGTTCTGTGGCTTTATCATAAGCAACTTTGGCCGAAACTCCCATTACTATGATGAAGGCTATGATCCCACAGGTGATATAGACTGCCGCGTTTGTCTGGTCTATGCCGTCAAAAGACTCCCCCGTCGGCACTGGGGACGGCGCGGCCGTCACCACCCAGAGTGGCGATTGGTAGTTCTTGCACGCTTTTTGGTCCAGTCTGTCTTTCTTATACTCGCAGCAAAAGCGCAGATAGCACGTCCCGCAACAAAAGCGGTGTGCCGTGTTGTTACATTCGAACATTTTGTCATACTGCCCGCTGACGTCGTAATAACCCAGGCAAGTGTCGTGGTTGCTGGCCGGTGCCGGCTGCGGTGTCTTCGGCAGCGGAGCAAGCGTGGGCGCTGCTGTGGCTTTGGGTGCCTTCCTGGTCGTCTGTTTGGGCTTTTTACCCCCCGCGGCTGCGCTCAGCAAGCTCAATGGATCCAGATAAATTAGAAGTAACAGAAGATGCTTTATCCCCATGGTGCGCGGTACAAAAGAAGTCTTAGAATTTTGGAAAGGCAACTCTAAACAAGCTTTGTCAAAGGATCAGTCCTACGTAAGTTTTGCCTTCGAGTGTTCTTCTATTCGCTCAGTCCCGGGTGCAGCCTTCATGCTGAATTAAAGTCTGGATATATTGCCATCAAGGGCACATCACAGCTGTCATTGCTCGAGAACAGAACTAAAGCCCGCAGCAGCCCATGACACGAGGGCGGGGGGACAACCGCATATCCCGAGCAGGAGTCACGCTACTGGAAGACGGAGCTTGGATGATTCGCTGTCCAGGGTCCTGACGGCTGATGTTCAGGTCCGTTCTGTTCGAGTCAATGTTAGACTGGAAACATAAGTAGAGCTCATTTAGTATGATCACTACGTCAGCCGCACGTCATGCATAATTTAATATACTATTAGGCATCCGACTAACTTGCTATATCAGGGGCTAGAGCTGCTCTATGCTCTCTCTATTCCTGTCTATGCCCACACATTATAATACGTTTGAAAGTGCTCACGTGTTTAGAGATTATATTCTCAATCATTTATAATTTAGTTAAATCATTCAATAGAATCATTGATTTTATTTTACTACACATAAACGGTGGGTGTAGAAAACCAGCCTACCTCTGCTTAAAAGACCCGTTGGGATTCCCTCTCTCACTGTCTGGTTCCGCTAAAATAAAGCAAACTGGCAGAGCTGTGAAAAAGACCACCTCTCGCTTTCTCTCTTTTGCTCTGTCTTTCTCTCTATCACTCTCTCACTCTCCCACTTCTCTCTCACTCTCTCTTTCTTGCTCTCTCATCCCCCCTCAATCGCCTCTTACATGACTGTGCTGGCGTCAGAACCCAGTCAAGTATCGGCAAATTTCACACCATCACCCAGAATCCAACTATCATGCAGTAAAGCACCACCATCCATTCTAGCAAGCCGTCTTATTTAACCTGATAAAATTAAAAGGATATTTGTCACGGTTGCCGACTTTCCGCTTCAAGCCTACTTTGCATGGCATAACATGGCTGTGTATTTGTGATCTTCCTCGACCTTTTTGGGAAGGCAGACATCATTATCACTCAGCCCCACGCCTCTCTCTATACATGCATCATTTGCAGGATGAATCCATAATTGACTCTTTATATCTGGTCTGCGGCCAAATCACAGCACCTATGGTATAATATGTAGAGATGATGGGGCAATATTGAAATGAATTTCAGCACTGTTGCACTGAAAACACTATGCTCATCTTCAGTGACAACACACATAACAGCCACAGTGTTACGGTTTTCTCTAGTGTATGGTAAGCTTGGGCTATGAAGTCCTATTTTATTTGTTCTTTTTTTATTATTAATGGTAGCTCTGCATAAATCTTTATAGCCAGGCTCATGACAAGGTTTAATTTCTATTGCCACTATTTGTGTGACAACGGAACATCACATTGCAGAAAGAATTTGGGTAAAAGTTTAGTGTGCACAAATGAATTGCAATTTGGCAGTAGGAATACAATGTTGTGCTGCATCCTATGTAGTGTTGGAAGAATGGGGAAAACAAAAGGACTTAAAATGAAAGTAGTACAGGGGAGAAATGTAATTAAAAATAACATTTTAATTCATATTAAATGGCAATGTGCGGTAATAGTCATTAGATTAGATGTGTTTAGTATGTTGACTTTGTTACAATTTTGTGTCATTTCTCCCAAACAATATTCAGTAGTTTGGCAAAATAATTTAAATTGGATTATATTAGGTGGCTGGGCGGATGAGTGGTTAGCGTGTCGGTCTCACAGTTCTGGGGTCCTGGGTTTGATCACAGGTCAGTCCTCCTCTGTGGAGTTTGCATGTTCTCCCCGGGCTTGCATGGTTTTTTTCCGGGTACTCCGGTTTCCTCCCACATTCCAAAGACATGCATGGTAGGCTAGTTGAACACTCTAAATTGCCCCCAAGTATGAGTGTGAGCATGAATACTTGTCCATCTCCTCGTGCCCTGCGATTGGCTGGCCACCAATTCAGAGTGTCCCCTGCCTGGTGCCCAAAGTCAGCTGGGATAAGCTCCAGCACCCCCTGTGACCCTTGTGAGAATAAGTGGTTCAGAAAATGAATGAATGTATTATATTAACTTTAATCTTTTATAAACCCCTTTAACTTGACGTAAACTTACCTCATTATCTTATTTTGAGAAAATACTTACCATCCCCACAGCAATTGCCGCTTGCTCATTTAAAAAAAAAAAAAAAATCCTCTGAGCCTGGCCGCCAGCGGAAAAAAAAATCAAATTAATTTGAAAAACAAAGAAGAAAAATACATTAACTCAAAAAACAACCCCAGAAAATAAATTAAGTTAAAAAACGGAGTTTTCCCCAAAAAATAATTCAAAAAACAAAACAGAAAAATAAATTAATTTGTTGGTGTAAATATGAGCATTGTTTGTCTATCACTGTATCTTGTGATTGGCTGTCATCAGTTCAGAGTGTAGCCTTCCTTCAGTCCAAAGTCAAATGGGATAAGCTCAATCACCCCAAAACACTTGTCAGGTGAAGCGGCATTGATATTAAATGAATAAAAAGTCTGATCAACACGAGAATATAAGTGCATGACTGTACATAGTTGTAACTTCTCATTTTCTGGTGAGTTCCATAAAAGGTTTCTATTGGATAGTTTTCGTATATTCGGCTAAACAACACCTTTTGTTTCTCTGAAGCCAAATAGTCTGTATAGAAAAATTGACACCTGTGTTGTTTTGTGTGTGCATATGAGAGAGTAAAAAGCAAAATGTCTATGACAAACAAGCACACTAACAAATAGAAAAGTCCACACCATTTCTTGGCAGATGAAATAATCGAGCTTCTGCAAGGGACTGCAACAACACTAGAAGAGTATAGTGTATTCCACTTATAATCAACACAATGAGACAGCATCACACTAAAGGTGTGTGCTGTCAGTACCTGAAAGGTGTGGAAGATGCAGGGTCAGAGTGGTATCTTCAACTGCGCTTCTTCACCTTGTTATAGAAAACATGCAACGTGATAGGAATAACAACATTTTTTTCCAATGGTTCTGGCAGGCACTGTGTGGGAATCATACAAGTTAGTCGAGGCGAGTATTAGAAAGAAAACTCTCAAGCAAAACAAATATCAAATAGTACAAGTAAACTACTAAAATCCACCTACCATTCGCCGTCCTTTTATTTTGTACTTCAGAATGGGGAAAAGTGCCAATAACTTGGTTAAAAAATTCCCCAATTTTGGTTTCAGTGGGAAAGTAGACACTGCCATTTCACATCGTTTTCTCCTATATTACTGCCAGTGTTGTTTTGAGCAGATATAACCTGCAAAGATCCTTTCCAGTGCAGTGAAATAGGTCTAGTTTTGGAAAAAATATTAGGATGACTACGCCTATTATTTTACTGCAGTTATGTCAAAAGTTTTACCTAATCATATGCATCATCAAAATAGGAGAGAAAAAAACAAGGCTTTTATTGAACCATAAGAGTGCTAGACTGCGATCATTAACTACAAGGTACAGTAAAAGTAAACAAAGATTTAAAAACGGGGGGTCAGGGGTTGATTGTATAAAATGGGACTGCAAATTGTATATAAAATTAATCAAAATTGAATTAAGAAAAGAAAGGAAACAAAAAAAACAGGAAACTCAGGTCTGACCATGTTTGAATTGAAGTATTCCCTTGATGAGATTTCATATACGTATGGTAAAATCAATGCATGGTGTGTGTATTAGCGGAGCACCATAACGCACAGCACAAATAAAGCGTTTCGTGAGCATGAAAATTCATCTCTTTTCAGATTTGTAGTGAGAAAAATTAAAAGCTATTAAAAGTTCCAGTTTTTTTTTTACCTAGGTCTACAATGTCTTCTGTGTCTGTCTTGCTATTGCAACCAAGGAAATTTCCTGAATACGGGATGAAATAAAGTTATAATCTAATCTAATCTAATCAGAATCGAAAATGCATCACATTCAATTATTTATTTGCATCTGTAAAACAATGCACCAGGTTAACAATTGACACTGTTGATGCACAATCACCTGACTGACTAGAGATGTTTTCTTAAAATAATCCCTACCTTCCTCTTTTCCTCTATGGTGTGGCAAAGCAGCTATGAACATCCTCTGATACTTCTCTGCTACAGCAGTTTGGAAATACTTTTTATATTCGATGAGAAGATAGCAGAACACTTAGGATTCTCTTTTAGTGTCCAGCAGAGGGCTAAATTTGCACCTCTGTGCTTGTTATTTCAGGCAGGATTTTGATCTATTGCGGATAGTCCCAAGTTTGCGCTTGGGAAGGAGGGATGTGTAGCTAAGAGAAATGAATCTTTCACCCCAATAAATCGGCTTTTTTACATTCTTTTTGACAGAGGCACATTTTGGTGCAGCTTGTCTTCTATAGCTGAGGTAGGGAGAATCTGTATTGTACTGAGGAAAAACCAGCTCAACTATGATCAGACAACATTAATTTTGCCAAGGAGCTCTGCACAGTGAAATAGACATTTTAAAATGTTTTTTTTACACCCTGATCTGTTGTTTCCAGTTGTAAACCCAAAACACTGCTGTTTGGGCAGATAATAATAATAATGTGTGTGTTGTATGAATTTCTGCAATTGCATGAGGATTTGATCAAACTCGTCGCATCTTGATGAATGAAACATGGAACTGTCCAAACCATATGACTGCTGAGTTATCTAACTTAGGTCTCTTGATCTTTCGCAACCTTTTAAAAGTGTACCTGTTGTCCACGAAGTTGTCACTTGTCCCTACGGGTATACCTTTAATAGTGCAGATCGATGCTTACAGTACAGAAGTGTAGCTTTGTAAACCCATTGTTTTTTAGCATTTCAAAATAAGTAAGTGAAAAACAATGTAATTGAGAAGCCCAGAAAAGAAAGGCTTACTTTTTCTGTGTCTTTGTTCAGCACGTTTGTAACATTTTGAAGAGATTGACCACTTTAAACATTACATAATCAATCTGTGCACAGTCTGGACTCTCCGTTAAGTCATTTTTGCATGAAGGTATTGTGGTCCTTATGTCTGTTTTCAAGGAAATATGTATCAGTCTAAAATCCACTATATTTTTAAATGTGTCAAAATAAACAAAGTACCAAAGAGTGAGTATTTTTTAAACATTGTGGATGGTTGGATGAATCATCTTTCTAATGAGTGTTAAGGCCAATTATGGCTTATATGCCAAAGATTTGAGGCCAAAGTTCTGTGTTCCTCCTCATTTATGTATTTATTGTAACATTTTCTCAATATCCATCTTGATTCATAGCGGCAATAATGTGGTATTATAAAACAAACCATTTTAAATCCATCAAGAATTCTGCGAGTTAAGAGCATTTTAGTGGGGAAAATCACTCACATTATGCCCCCTGCAGTAGTTGATGCCAGAGAAGTCCCTCAGCGCAAAATGCCCGCCAGTTACCTACCCTGCCGACTCTACCTCTAAACATGTTACGTCCACGTGAGACGTCGGGGCGAGACAGGAGGGATTAGGACCCAGCCGCGGGGAAGCAGGTGAGGATGAGGCAAATGGTGCTCATAACCAAAACTTTAATAACTTAGGAGGGACCTTACAAAATAACAAGGACTTGTGAAACGAAACATGAAACCAAACCGGACTAGGGAAAACACGTGGAATCAAGGAGCAAGGTAGGAATTTAGGCAGACGATCCGACAATGACATTATACACAGTGGGTTTAAATAGACACATCAAGGACTAATTTCGAATCACGCGCAGCTGCGTGAACACAACGGCAAGGCAGGAGGGACAAACGAGAGTCAGGAAAAAGCGAAGGGAAAAACAATAGCGGGCTACTCCTAACAAAACATCTAGCCCTACATATGTGATATCTATATTCCTGACTGTCTTCTCTATCTTGACATTATCAATCAGCATTACCTACTCACATAAACCAGTGTGCTCAATTGATCACCTTTGTTGGTAATCCAAATGAAACAAACAATATTAAAACCCATTTGATTTTTGTAAAACACAACGAACATTCCTAAATATAACTGTTCAGACAAATCAGATGGTTCCCCTGCTGAATTGTAATTGGCATTCATTTCACCAAAGCCTTTTTAGTCTTAAGAATTCATTTTTTATCTTATTCTTATTCTTCTTGAGGACGACATGAACTCAAATAGCTCCACCTCTACTATTCATGGACGGATCAGTTAGAAAATTATAGTATTTGGTATTTTCTCGGGATATATACGCATTGATCTCCGAGGCCAAAATAAACAAAAATGTCTCAAGGCTTCTTAGATACTGCACATTCTAAAGATAAACATCAATCCTCAGAGCCAGAAATTATTTATTTTTCTCTCAGAGCTGTTAATTACATTATTTGCTGAATAAAACTGCTACTCGTTATTCGGTCAATGTGAATTTTGGTCGGTGTATTCTGGCAATGTACACGCATTCTTAGGCATCTTTTCAGCCCTTTTTTCTCCTCAGAATGCCTAATTACATTAATTAATAGCAAGTTTAACAATTCGCTACTCTGTTATTCGTAGGTGGATCGCAATGAAATTTGGTTATAGCTAGTATATTCTCGCTATGTCTATGAATCGATCCTCCTATTTCTGTTATTTTGTTAAAGGACAAATTCATTACATTAATTAAGGGAAGAACTCCTGTGATTGGCTGGGAACCAAGTCAGGGTGCCCCTCGCCTGGTGCTCATAGTTGGCTGGGATAGGATCCAGCACCCCCGTGACCTTTGTAAGGATAAGCGGGACAGAAAACGAATGAATGAAAGTGCAAAATTACTGGATCCTGTGGATTCCACGTTATCCAGTCATGGGAGCTGGATGGTCGTTGTCCAACTTTTTAAAGTATTAATCTGCCATATTTGCAAACGGGATGAATAAAGTTATCCAATCCAATCCAATGTAACAGTTTTAACAGCTAAATTGAATGTAGTACTCGCCAAAATGGAAATTCTACTTTCTTTCGGACACATTTACAGAGCTGATACGTCTTCCATTAAATTCATAAGTATAGTGGATTGTTGCTGTCACCTTGGTGTCCCCTTGCAGAGACAACACAATTGTAAGGAGGATAGTCAGTTCTCATTATAAAAAGGATTTTTTAAATTTCCCTGACAGGAATAGTGCAAAAATAGTTTGTATAAGTATCTTTGGCGTTGAGTCCTAATTCAAAGTCAAATAGTCTCTAAAACTTGAATGAATTCCTTCTATGGAACACATTGAGGATGACAGACTAACTTTGGATAGGAATTTGTCCTTCAGAAAAGAACATCATAATACCTCTTGATCTCAGGTATGTTTTTTTTCTCCTTTTACCCCTTGATAAGATACAGTACATTCCAAATCCATTTGCCTAATACAGGATTGTACATGCTGAGTAACATGCTGAGCAGCTAAAAAGACTGTGATGATATTTGTCTGAATCTCATACCAACAACAATACTGATTGGGAAGCTTAGAAGCAGTTGCTTAGTAACCACGTTTTACGATTCTCTCCCTACTCGTAATAAAAAATTTAAAGTCATGACAGAACTATACTTCGGAAGTCTTCCATGATATATGTATAGACCGTACGTATATTCTTGGGGACATCTGGATTAGGGCTAGGTTGGAAACATCAAACTAAAGCACACACAGCAGGAAAAAATTATACATGCCCTATAACGGATGTGACTGCTTCTCAACAATTTATAAGCAAGTTGCAGGATCAGGAAAAAAGTACTTACACACTCACTCAAAATGGTGAGGCAGATGGATTTTTTTCTTCAGCCAGAATTGTCCACATCAGGGTTCAGTCTGAAACCAACTGGGAAGATGTGCCATAAATGTTTGAGATGCATTTCTGTCTGTTAAATCAGAATTACAGATGATGCATCCTGGATGTTTTATTTCCCTATGACTAAGCCCAGCCAAAAGGACATTTTAGACTGGATTTGGTCATTTTTTACAGGCACTTTGGAATGGTGGGGGTGCTATGGATGTGGGAGTGAACACGCTCATTCATACCCGACGAACAGATTTTCCATTCCTTTTAACATTAGCAGGTTTTTTGGCGCAGCTCATCATTGGCCTGTTCCAAAACAAACCCTTGAATCAATTCGTCCACGCATATGTGAAGTTGAAAGCAGAATTAATTTAAGTAAACAGAGAGTGCCTGGACGAAGGGGTCTAGGCTCACTTCCAATCACACTGCAGAGGTCCATTGTATAAAGCAGCTGTCCCCGAACTAGTCCTCAAAGGCCACTGTGGGTCCTGGTTTTTGTTCCGACCAATGCAGCACGTAGAATTTAACCAATGAGGTTTCTGCAAAAATAAGCAGCACCTGTCGGCGATTAACTGGTTGCACTTGTAAGATGGAAGATAGGTGAAAAGATTCTGTCCTATTCTGTTGGAATGAAATCCTGCAACCGCTGCACCCCTTTTTGGAATAGTTTGGAGACCACTGGTATAAAGTAAACCGACACTGTAAGTGACAAAACTCAGTCATAAATGTGGTTCAACCTCCAAGAGATAAGCTATAAAAGATATAATGAAGCTTACCTTATGCAGCATAAGTAGTGACCTGTAGCATATTGTGACATGCAAATTGTATTCTAAACACATCGGTCAGGTGCAAATAAGACAGTGATTGCATTGAATGTTTTCCTGACTTTGACAAATAAGGTATCAAAAATAAAAGAAACAAAAAAGTCACTACATTTGCTGTAATAGTAACTAAATGTGTGCTTCACCTTCAGTGCAAACACGGCACGTAGACAATTAAAAATGTCCTTAATTCCTTAAGTGTCTAAAGGCAGAGTCAGTGGCATAAGTTGGTGGCGGCAATCTTGCTTGGGGGGAATTTTCGGACAAACAGTTAGTAGCAGATGTAAAATGCGTGGATTTCCGATTTCATCTATTGCGAAGTTTGGATTGGATTGGATTGGATAACTTTATTCATCCCGTATTTGGGAAATTTCATTGTGACAGTAGCAAGAAAAGGCATAGTTATAAGTTAGACAGTACAGTCAAAGGCCGCAGAACAACAAAGCAAAAGCAAAAAGTATTTTTTTCTGCCTTGGTAAATAAAATCATCATTTAGAAACTGCATTTTCTATTTCCTTGGGGGTGGCAAATATTTTTAAGTTTCACTTTTGCCAATAATGTTCACTTTCATTAAGGTCAAGTAGCCTATCAGAGTTGTTGTTGAAAAACCTGTGTGTGACAGCTGGAACTAGGTTTGTGTATTATGTTAATCATGGAAAACCATATTTTTTTTCAGAATCCATCCATTACTTTTAATTATGGGCTGCTAAGCAAGAACAACACAATTGTGTGTCTTGTGTGACTTTATAGTGCTTAGCAGCTGGCCTGCTTAATCCCTACTGGTGTTTTTATTTTTTCCACCATGCAGTGTTATACATTATCGTTAACTATTTGTTTACTGTTAGCAAATTGGGTGGATGGATCGGGTAATTATATTATCTGTGGTGGGCCACACGTTGTAGTCACACATTACAAAGATTTATCATTAATAACCAACATTCAAAGCAGTTGAGAAAAGTTTCTGCACTTGTATTTGTGGGGCTATTAGTGCAACCTCATGGTGACCGGTTGAGCAGAATAAAGGTTTTTAGCAAAATTTTGAGTGCCTCAGAACTTTTTGCCTCTTAGTAATTTTAAGCAAGCAATCATAACAAGTCATGCAGAATAAAGGCTGTGGAGACATTTTCACAAGGCTTTTCTATTTCCATATGGCCCCCTAAGAAAAGCATTGGGGCTCATCATCATTAGAGTCTCGAGGAAACGTCAACCTTGTTATTATGCATATATGGGTGAAATCCTAAAAAATTGCCTTTTTGGTGACGTTATATGGCTTTGAGGGTGCAGTTTGCAAATTAAATGGGTTTGTATTAGTTATGTGCCCAAAAGTTACCCTGAGAGGATACACATTACCTGAATGAGAAAGAGACGTGAGGGAGGAAAACACTTTGCTGTCACAGCACGGACCAAAGCAAATGAAGTGGGCCCGGTCTGAGCAAGGCCACCATTGTTCTTGACTCCTTTTGCTCTCTCTCTCCAGAGGCCAGTCCTTTATACATGCCATGTTCTGCCATTACCATGCCCCAATTTCCTTTGAAAACTGTGCTTCCCAAATTGCATAAGGAGCCCTGACTGGTATATAAGAGCTTTTTCACAGAAACTGCCCCCTTGAGTTAACTATGCATGCTGCTGAGTCCTCTCCATAAAATGCTTTGTCAAGAATTTCTGATAATGCTGGGTTTTTTTGGGGGGAGGAGGGTTATTTGTTTGTTTATTTTTTTGCCCATAAGGCTACAAGTTAGAGCCAATGGCTTTGAGCAGGCAGGCTGTGAAAGAAAAAACACGGAGCTTTTCCTAACACGCAATTGAGGGAAAGATGAAGTCATGCTTCTTGATTTTGGTGTTTCAGTGTTAACTATGCCACTTCACTTTTTCCTTGCAACATTTAAATATTTTTGTAATATATTGATAATGATAGTTGCCTCGGGTTATGGAAGAGTGTTTAACCACGCCACCTGGAGCCGTGGGGTAGTACAGCGTAACCCGGACGTAGTAGTGTTGTGTGTCCGGTTTGTGTGTGTGTGTGTAGAGTTGGAGAGTGGCAATAAAGAGCTACACGTGTTTTACCCTGGGCTCCGCCGTCTATTACTGTTATGGATATATTAACAGTTATATAACCTGCAAAGTTATTACAGTGGCGACGAGGATGGGATCCCTTTCCATGCGGTAGGGATTAAAAGTTTCGGACGAAGAGATTAAGGCGTTACAAGGAGGTAACGTGACTTTGCAGACTAGCATTAGCACGAGTGCTAAGCTAACGGCGGCGCTGCATCATGGCCAGATTCCTGGGAAATCTCGGCGAATACGAGGCAGTTAAAGAAGATTTTGAATCTTACTTGGAACGTTTTGAGCAATGGATGATCATCAACGAAGTGGAGGAAGGTAAAAAAACCAACGTGTTCCTGTCTATAATTGGTGCAGAGGCTTACGGATTGTTAAAACACCTTTGCATACCAGAGAAGCCTAGTAGCCTCTCATATGAGGTGCTAAGTGGAAGATTAGCATCTCATTACAACCCGAAACCGCTGGTGATCGCGGAGCGATTCAAGTTTCAAAAGAGGAATCAGAGAGAGAACGAGTCTGTGTCGGATTATATCGTGGCGTTGAAGCAGCTATCCAGCCACTGCGAATTTGGTCTCCAGTTGGATGAAGCAATGAGAGACAGATTTGTTTGTGGATTGAGAGTGGAAGCTATTCAGAGAAGATTACTCACGGAGCAAGATCTAACATTTAAAAAAACATGTGAACTGTCGTTGTCCATGGAGATGGCATCAAAGAGTACGTTGGAGTTTGCTAGCAAAATGGAAGAACCTGCCACATTAAATAAGATTGACCAGGAAAAGACAAGCAAAAGTGCATGGAAATACCAACCAGCCACCAGCGATTGGAAAAGTAAAACCACAAGTGGAAAATTCAGACCACAGAGAAGAGAAAATCACCAACCCTGTTACAGATGTGGACTAAGCAACCACGCCGCTCATGAATGCAGGTATAAAGGAGAGACATGTTACAAGTGTTCAAAAGTAGGACACATAGCAAGGATGTGTAAAACTAAAAATTGGCAAGGACACACGCAGTATGTAAAAGGAAATAAAAATGAGACAACAGGAAATGCGGATGATGAACTGTGGGAGTCATATCGCTTGAATGCCGTGTATCCCACAAATGCTGTCGGGAATTGGAGGAAGGAAATGACAGTACAGGTCATATTAGAAGGAACTCCTCTCGAGATGCAACTGGACACAAGAGCAGCTGTAACACTGGTTTCAGAAATTGTGTATAAGAAGCATCTCTCTCATCTGCCTTTGGAAGTAAGTAAAGTGCAGCTGTCAACTTTTTCCGGAGAGAACATTCCTTTGATGGGACAAGTGACGGCCAAGGTAAAATATGGGACCCAGAGTGGGAAGCTACCATTAGTGATCGTAAAAGGTGACAGACCAGCCCTACTTGGCCGTAACTGGCTCCAAAACTCCAAACTGGACTGGGCACGCATCTTCTCAGTTATACCAGCAAGGGGCGGTAACGATGCAGATGAGGAGTATGGTGACTCAAAGCCCAAGAAAGTGCGTGCAGTACCCCGTGAGCAAAAGCACAAGCGCTCCAAGGATTCACAGGATGAAAGTGAGGACTCCGAGGAAAAACTCCCCAAAACCAAAAATGATTCAGCAGATGACTTTGGTAGTGATGACCAAGACAACGACTTTGGAGAGGAAGATGAAGACGGAGGAAGTGACTACAGTATAGAGTACAGAACGTCAGCAGAAAATGCCAACGCACATGCGTTATCTAAACTGCCCGGGAAGGGGAAGGATAACACCGCGGAGGAAAACAGCATCTTCTATTTCTCAGTAGTAGATGAGCTTCCCGTGCAAGCTACAGAGATTGCACAGAGCACTCTCAAGGACCCAGTCCTATGCAAAGTACTGGAGCTGACTCGGTCTGGATGGCCAAGTCAAAACAAGGACGAGAGACTGAAACCATACTTTTTCAGGAAAAATGAACTGTCGGTGGAACAAGGTTGCATATTGTGGGGAATTCGAGTTATCATTCCACCAGCACACCGAGAGCGACTACTGCATGATCTTCACCTAGGACACCCGGGAGGGTGCAGGATGAAGGCCTTGGCCAGGAGCTATTTGTGGTGGCCGCAGTTGGACAGTGACATAGAACATACAGTACAACAATGTGACGCCTGTCAGAGTGTGAGGAAACTACCTGCAACCGCACCTCTACACGTCTGGAAATGGCCGACTAGAGTTTGGCAGAGAATACATATTGACTTTGCAGAGAAAGACCAACACCACTTTTTAGTACTAGTGGACAGTCATTCAAAATGGCTGGAGGTCATCGCCATGGCAACAACCACAGCAGCCAAAATTATTGAGGTGTTGCGGAACATTTTTTCTTCCTACGGGCTTCCTGAGGAGATTGTTTCTGACAACGGACCTCAATTCACTTCGCAGGAGTACAAGACATTCCTGCTGAGCAACGGAATAAAACAAACTTTGGTACCAGCTTACCATCCCGCTTCCAATGGAGCGGCAGAGCGAGCAGTTCAGACAGTGAAAGCATCACTGCTGAAACAAGTACTCGAGGAGAAGAAACAAAAGGTCACAATAACTATGCAGCACAGGCTAGCTAACTTCCTGATAGCATACAGGAGTACACCGCACACTGTTACAGGATGTGCACCAGCGGAACTGTTTTTAAAACGTAAAATCAGGACCAGGTTCAGCTTACTGAAACCAGATCTCGCTCGAGTGGTGGAAGCAAAACAAGAGAAGCAGAAACACTATCATGATAGAACCACCTCCAAGCTGAGACATCTGTCTGAGGGTGACTCAGTTCTGATCCGGAATTTCCGTGGAGGGAAGGAGAGGTGGACAAAAGGAACAGTGGAAAAGAGACTCGGACCAGTCACCTACCTGGTGTGGAATGGTGTGAGCCGACGCTCGATCCACATTGATCATCTGCTGTACAACCAACCGTCCAGACCAGAGACATTGGAGTTTCCGGATGAGCAGCTGGACATCACAAACAAGTACCCTGTGGTGGTTCACGCAGATGTGGGGGGGAAAGGCACACCTGGAGCAGTAGGTGGTAGCCCGTACTCACCTGAAGAGACACGTGTAACATCTTCGCCAGGCTCAGTGGCCTGTGACAAGACAGTTACACCTGACAACCGAGCAGTCAGTTCCCCAGAGGTGTGTGGGCGCAGATACCCAGTGAGAGATAGAGCACCTCCGAAGCGACTGAATTTGTGATCGGTCAGTTGTGAGGAACGTCGTTCCTAAAATAAAAGAGTTCCTGTTCATACAAAAATGTGAAAAGAGTTCCTGAGATTGAAATGTCAAAGACTGGAATATTGAGTCTAATGGTTGTGTTAGCAGTAATAATTTAGTTACAAGTTGAGAAGTAAAATTATAAAAAGTTAATGAGGCAAAGATAATTGTTGGAGTTGAGTGCTAAGTCTAAATAGGAACTTCATAGTTAAAGGGGGAGGAGTGTAATATATTGATAATGATAGTTGCCTCGGGTTATGGAAGAGTGTTTAACCACGCCACCTGGAGCCGTGGGGTAGTACAGCGTAACCCGGACGTAGTAGTGTTGTGTGTCCGGTTTGTGTGTGTGTGTGTAGAGTTGGAGAGTGGCAATAAAGAGCTACACGTGTTTTACCCTGGGCTCCGCCGTCTATTACTGTTATGGATATATTAACAGTTATATAACCTGCAAAGTTATTACAATTTTCACCATGTATTTAGCTTTTTTCTGCTTGTCAGCTATATTCTTAAGTTGAATAGTGTGTAATGGCAGTCGTGAGTGTATTTGCTTACATGCTGTCATCACTTTCCATAACTGCCTTTGTTTGGAAACCCAGTTCATTTCCCACAATATGTTTGGAACCTCCATCAAGACACAGACATGTCTATAATGTAATTTACATTCAGACTCGGAACTGTATGAGTCTGTTTGAACGTACCGGTTGCCTTTTGATCGGGTTATATATTCTCAGTACTGCATGGTTGAGGTTATGAATGATTCTTACTGTAGTGCACAGTCACTTTGTAGAATAGATTGATTCGCTGTTGATGTGTGGTGTAAGAGTTTGCTAGATGTTGCGCATTTATTGAGATTGAAAGGTTCCTGGCAACGCTGTGCAATCATCGAAAGATTATGAATTCTAATCATTCTGATGAGACACACTTCCAAATTTTATTCCACATGAATAGTTAATTTAACCTGCCTGATGATGAACATCATTAAAGGTTTTTTAGGAAACCAGAAACCTGGCACCAAATTTGAACTGACAGTGGCTTTACGTATGGTATGGTAATGAACTAATGGGCAAAAAAATAGCATCATCTCATTCTGTGAACCGCTTTATCCTCACTGAGGTCGTGTGGGGTGCTGGAGCCTATCCAAGCTGACTTCAGGGCACACCCTGATTTAGTGGCCAGCCAATCGCAGGGCACAAACAACAATCACGCCCACACTCATACCTAGGGGCAATATAGAGTGTCCAATCAGCCTACCATGCATGTCTTTGGAATGTGGGAGGAAACCGGAGAACCTGGAGAAAACCCACGCAGGCCTGGGAGAACATGCAAACTCCACACAGGTAGACCGACCTGGATTTAAACCCAGGTCCCCGACTGTGAGGGCAACGCGCTAACCACTCAGTCGCTGGGCCGCCCAACTAATAAAAGGAATTAATTTAACAACACTATAAACTGTTATTTCTCAATGTGCAAAAAATAAATGAAGATTTGTTGTTTCTTAGTCATATCAAAACAAGAATCATCATATATTTATGATTACATTTCAAAATTAATTAGACCTCTGAAATGGAGTGAGGGGCATCCCCACAGTCTTTAGGTTGTGAGATATCCATTCCACCAATAGTTGGTTTGCTGGTGTATCACATGATGAATCATGTACATAATTTTTAAAATAAAGCAATTTGTATATACTTTAAAATTATTATTTTTTAGTACATCTATGAGGTACAGCTTGAAGACAAGAGTTTGAAAGTTATTGCTGGATGCAATTAGCTTTTAACAAGCATGCATTGGAAATGATGAATGAAGTGTAAGTAATAAGCATGACTCCAAATTGAATGGGAAGCACGAAGAAACCAAACATTTGAATTGACTCCAGTTCTATTTGAATGTCACGGATGCATACTGGCCAATGATCCACCTTCCCCTCATTTTTTTTCTTTTAAATTTTGTTTTAGAAGTGTAACTTGATATTTTAATACACATTAATCTGAGAAGGAAGCATGAACCTGTCACCAACATGACCAAGCACACAGCATTGTAAGCTAGCATGGATGTCATAAAGGTTTTCATAACGAGTTTTAGGCCAGCCCGAGGCACTTTTCAATTCCCACAGAACTTGGATAGCAGCAGTAGAGATTTACAGAACAGATTTGATAGCAGCAGAAATGGACATGATGGCATTCTGGAGGGAATTACAATGCCCGCAGCTAAGCTTGATGTGACTTCACACTTCTTACAATGTAACAAGCAAACATGATTATTAATTGAATATTTTCTATTAGATTCTACTTTTGAAAAAAATATGCCTTATTTGTGATAAGCTTAATGCGTAGTTTAATCTGTGAAATGACCTATTCATATTACATTTGAATGAGAAAGCTCTTGAGCTGTTTCGTTTTTTAAAGGTTTCACACAGACCTGCAACATCTAAAAATATTACAGTATGTACTCTAATGTATGTAGTTTATCGTATTCACCGGACTATAAGTTGCACTTATTTTCATACGTCCGCGACTTTTGATTATTATTTTTATAAATGTATGTAAAACTAAATACTGAAATTCTACAGCCTCTTACATTGATTTCGATGTCTTGTCAGGTTTGGACTCCTGAGCTGATGGAGAGGCATTGTTTGATTACAACCTCCCTGTAGTGCTAAAAGTTAGAAGTTTAACATAAAACAAGATGAAAGTGAGCTTCTTATGCAGGCCCTATATTTAATAGTTTCCTGCGGGCTACTAAACACCACTAGTCTAACTGTTTAAACATTTACACCTTTTCATCTTAATTGTGTTTCATCAAACAAAAGCCATTAGTTAATCAGATTAGCTCATTTGGAGTCAGTTGTAAATGTAATTGAACAAGTGTTCAATTGACTACGGGGTTGAACAGACCATGGTTGCCCTTGATTGATTTATCAGTTTATAGTATGCTTTCTTTTTCATTTTTTTAATCACAAAGTATTTAATTGAATGGGTTTATGAGTCCACTGATGGCTATTTTACAAAAGACACAAAATTGCACAAAGTTGGTAC
The DNA here is from genome assembly GCF_051989625.1 of Stigmatopora argus. Classification (NCBI taxonomy): domain Eukaryota; kingdom Metazoa; phylum Chordata; class Actinopteri; order Syngnathiformes; family Syngnathidae; genus Stigmatopora; species Stigmatopora argus. The sequence continues at coordinate 4,329,157 of NC_135404.1, forward strand.
TCATGTTACATCAGTAGCTAATATCATTTAAATAAATAAATCTTTAAAAATAAAAAAAATAAAAAGGAACGGGGGTGTGGCTGTCAGTCTGGCACACCAAGTAGCAGAGGAAAAATACTGATAATATTAGATGACATTTGCCAGTTCAACTTCATCTGCGCTACAGGGACTTATGCTCCCTTATCAGCCTGCGGAGACACTTAAACCATGGTTAAACATTAATGTTCACTTATTTATAAATTGCTCATGTGTCTCCTTACATTAAATCAAAGTACATTTTTGAGTTCTTAAACAGGTATGTTTTGGCAATTCACCAATTACAAGTGCATCAGTTGGATTACCACATGGCATTCACATTGAAAAGTGGTGCACTATTAAAGCTAGAGGGAACAGAGTAAGCCCCCGCAAATCATGTCAATGCTTCCCAGAGGACAATTTTCCAGATGCCACTGTTTTTCCTCTTCACTGGGGTTTTAGCACGTAGTGGGTGTATGGACATGTGTGTGTGTGTGTGTGTGTGCATGTGTGTGTGTGTATGTGTTTGCATGTGTGTATGTGTATGTGTTTGCATGTGTGTGTGTGTGTATGTGTTTGCATGTGTGTGGGTCTGTGTGTTTGCACGTGTGTATCATGTAATATCTGAAGTATGAATATGTAAAAGTAGGTCACAGCTGCCAATAGAAGACAATTTTTACAATACAAAAGATTCTTTGGAGATGAGAAACTAAGCAAGTGCATCAAACTTCGGCCTCCTCTCAGCACCATATCGTATGTTCTTCGCCATGAAATGGGGAGTAACTTGGAGAAAACACTGAAATGTAAATTTTCCAAATAGCCTGTCATACAATTTCTCTCCCCCTCTTCCAATTTAATAAGACTTACAACAAGCATTTCATTTCTTTGTGATATCTTTGCTGTCTCCCAAAGATGAAAAAAGCTTGTTTCTCAAGCTGACCTTATCTTTGTTGAGAGTGAAAATCCATTTTAGAGACTTGCATTTTCAATTCCAGCCTTAAAGGTCGGGCCCCAAATATTTCTTACCAGTTTTTTGTTGGTTAGTTTGTTTGTTTTTCAGCAAAGACACACCAAGAACATACACATATACAAAAGTTCAATGAATTGTTTTATTACTGATGAGGCTTTCATTTTAAAAATGTATTTCATCCATCCATTTACTTTTACATCTGGGCCATGGACAAAGTGTATGCCCCTGTCTGTTTGTAACTAAATCACAGGGCTCATATGAACAAGCTACTATTCAAACACACTTGCATGAGGAGAATAGGTAAACAACAGATATTTATTAGGATTTTATTTAAGGCATGCGGGAAGGCGTGGGCTCGATGATTGTGAGTGCGGATGGTCGTTTGTCTCTCTATGTGCCCTACGGTTAGCTGGCGACCAGTCTAGGGTGTAGTCTTTTGCCCGAAGTAACCTGGGTTAGGCTCCAGCAACCCCCGCAACCTTTTTGTTGATGCGTGGTATGGAAGATGAATGAAATTAAGGCGCAAATCATATATATGTGTCTCAACCTGCAGCCAAAACAATCTTTCTGACATCAGGCTTTATTTATTGCTTTATACATTGGACATTTTCTGTACCCTACAGATTTGAGATGCCCTGAGCTGCATGCAGCAAAGTAGGCTTAGAATATAAGCAAGCCTACCCATTGCTCACTCTTCCGTCACTGAGATAATTAAAAATTGACGAAACTGGAATTTGCCAAAATGCATACTGACAAGCCAAAAAGCATATGAGAGAATGTTCCTAGGAGAGATACAAAGAAACTCTATTAATTTTACAATATTTTTACTATATGTTTGGGCAAATCACACCAGATGCCTGTTTACCTGGGTGGTAACACAAATCGTTTGTACACCCCCGCTGTCATTGTGCAGACCTGGCTTCGATTCCTACTTGTGGACTGTGTCAGGAAGGGCATCCGGCATAAAAAGTTGGCAGCCAAATCTATCAGAAAAATTGACTGTTTATCTGTGACAACCCCAGAGGGGATAAAGCTGAATGGGTGGATGGATGCCTATATGCACCAGTTGCCTGTTTAACAGAGTTTAATTAATGCATATTGTGTAGGCTATAGATTCTTAATAACTGAAAAATTATGATGTTAGCCTTTGTTCTCCATTTTATTGTTAAAACTAAAAGGAATCAAATCAGTTGGCCATCGCTTATAAAATAAAATTTTGCCTAGAATGCAATTTATGCTCCAGTATGTCTTTTTTCCCATCTTAATTGTGTATTATTATTTTGTTATCTGATGTGACTTATACTCCAGTGACACAAATTTGTTTTGTCCAAAAAATACAGTAGTCCTCCAAAAGAATCTCTTAGGTTATCAGGTTTAATTCAGTTGAAAATAGAAAATAAAATGATAAAGTTTGGGGTAATTGATGAAAAGCTTTTGTTGTTTTATTTATTTATTTGTATTTATTTTTATAGTCAGTCAATGAATTTTTTTGTATCATTTGGTGATGTGCAGAAGATCACAATATCTACCGTCAGATGGTTAAATTACTATACACCATTGGGTGAACCGATTTCCGTTCATACAAGAGAATGAAATCTCTTTCATTTTGTGAGTAAATTAAGAAGAAATCATAGTTTGTTTTTCTATTTGTTACCTGCCTTGTGAGATTTTAAACGTTCTAAGTTAATCAAACAATATCGGCGCAGATCAGAAGCAAGAATGTCAACATGGGGAGAATCCACAATTAAAATGTTGTCCCCAAAATTCGATTTATCAAGCGTGACAAATTCATATTGGTTTAAGGATGGTGGTCAACATGACTCTTAGTATTAGTTTTTCAACTCATTACCCAGCGTTCCTTAGAACCATGTGTCTCTCTAGATACACATTTTGCTCTCGCCACAGAAAAATCTATCACATTAATTTAGCAACATTGTGGACAAAAGGAAAACAAACCGTTGTTAATGCCCAAAGCAAAATCTGCTCTGTGTTATGGTTTGTAGGATACTAATGAGTACTCCAGGCTCTCAATTTCTGCACCATCCTTATGTGCAGGGCCACGGGCACTAAGTAACTCTTCCTCAGTAACTGTGTTTCTCATCTCTTGCTTGTATCTCAGCGCTGTGGTAAATGAAATTTGCCTGAGGCTTGCCTGCAAAGCACATCTTTTGAGAATAGCTTTATGGCACCCATCCTAGGTTTGCATGCAAATAAATAACTCAGAGATGTGGATCATTTAAATATTGAAAATTATAAACAGGTACCAGTAAAAATCTATAGATCAGTCAAAATAATGCATTGTACTAATATTTTGTGCCACATACATGGCATGTTTTGTTTTATCTTTACATCCGACCATTTCATTTGCTCTAAGTTGGCAATGATAGGCAAGCACAGGCAATGACAGGTGTATGTATTTATGTACAATGACAATAAAGCTTTCAATTCAATATGGATTCAAGAGCACAAAGCTGCCGGCTTGGTTTACTTACACAGTATTAACCCAAGCACTGACCTTGTTTTCAATGAGACTAGTAGGCGGGCAAGCAGAAGCAACAACAACAACAAAACGTGCAAAAAGAGTAAGTAGCAAATAAGATATCTCCAGTCAGGTGATGCAGAGAAATAAATTGTTTGTACACTATTGTGATGAAGCTGACTATTTTTAAATAGATAGCTTACATATGCATATTCATGTTAATGAACATATATTAGATTAGATAACTTTATTCATCCCATATTCGGGAAATTTCATTGTCACAGTAGCAAGAGGGTGAGAATACAGACACAGACACATATATGTAAATATGTAAGATTATAGCCGAAGGCTAATTTCCATCTTTAGTCCCTTGTGCTTTTTGAAGATAAATGATGAGACATACGCACACAGACAAGTAGCTGAGTTGTAGGCAGCGCTGTGATCACTATTTTGTTTGTCTAACAGCCAGGGTTTAAGATGATTGGCGAAGAGGTTCAGAGATGGGAGTTTGCGAATGGTATTTGGTGTTGAGTTCCTGGTATGTGAGGCATGAACAGGGAAGGTGGTTGGGCTAAATGCACTCTCTCTGACGGTAACTACACAGTCACCTCTAGAGCCATCCCTTGTTGATCTGTTGAAATTTTTATTTACAAATTCTTGCACAGGAGGAGGAGCTTTTTGATGGAAGATTCTGGAGACTAAGGTGGTATCAGCATATTTAACAGTATTGTCCCAGTTAAGGCATTTGTGATTTTTTTTATATCTGACAGTGATGGTACGTTTTTGGTTTTCTGTCCAATACAGAGCTTCTTTTATAATGGTTTCAATTGGTTTTAGTTATGTCTTGCAGGCCAATTAACAACTTGTTAGGCAGTAAGTAATGTGTGATTTGATCATGGTGTCAAAATACAGTTTTGCTGACTCAGGAGTCAGACTGTTTCTAATGAACCTAAAATTGGACAAATTTAATTTAATTCTATTCAGAGTGTTTTTTATCTGTCATTTAAAGACAAGTTGTGAGTCAAAAATGATTCCTAGGTAATTAAATTATTGGACTACATTGATTGTTTTACCTTGGAGAAAAACGTTGGGGTCACTGTCAGTTGTCGCTCTTTTTGAATAGTACATACAGACAGTATTAGATATGCTCATCACAGACAAGATCATTATGGAAATGTATCTGTTAGATTTAGATTCCTTTGAAATGTAATTGTTTTTTTAATATTCCGTTGATTTCACCCGTTGTTGCCACCCCTGGTGTCTTCTTATTCGTTGTCTTTCATGTCTCCCAGCTATTTCTTGTTGTATTGTCAACAACTCCTGTCTGCTAAACCCCTTGTCATGTCTGCACTTGTGTGTATGATCGTCTGTTTATGTATGACCAGTTCAAGTCCTCGTGTGCCTCGGATTCTCCCCGTAAATCTAGATTTTGCTCTGTTGTTGCTTTGTTAAGTTTTCCATGATTTTTGTATAAGGTTTATTTTAGTATATGTTTATTTAATAACACTTTAGTGCCCCCCTTCCCAGTGTTCCCTACTTCCCACTTTTGGGTCCACTCAGCTTCACCCGCACGCATCCGTAAACTTAACAGAATCAACGAACCAAAATACTAAAAGTGCAAAGTAGGCTAAAATAACAACACAGTAACAGCCAACTGCAAGTGATGTTTAAAGTATTTTTTTTTTTTTTTAATTGAGTGATTGTATCCCATCTCTCTGTGGAACCTTTAGAATGCACAGCCATAATGGCATACACAGTATGTTCAGTTAATATTCCTTCGTGCCCATTTGTGCTGCAGGAAGTCGTTTCCATCCCCTGTAGTGGTGTGTTGTGATGTGCGTGGCATTTCACATATGAAGAAATACAAGGTGCAGATAATAATATAACTGAGCTCCTAATAGTACATTATCTGAAGTTTCAACTTGTGAGCTTCCGTACAAAACAGAACTCTAAATAAAAACTGTCTTGAAAGTCAAACATTCTAAAGCATTGCTGTATTACTGCTAATAAATATTTTGTTGTATAGCACTTTTCTCTACCTTTTAACACAGACGATTACATTGAGGAGTGGTATTTTTAAAAGCTGAAGTTGAGCTGAGTATGGCGTTAATGATGCTTGTAAAATGGAGAAGCTATGGTTGTGCTTGCTTGGAATTGTGTCTAATAAACAAGGCAAGAAGGTCTTATATTTAAGTGGAAGACTCAATCCTGCTAATTGGTTCACTAATGGTGTCCACTGACAGCATGTTAAAAAGACGATATTTTAATAAGAGCCCACAGACTTGCAGATTACAGAGACTGATTAACATTATTTACTGGTAACAAGCTTTGGATTTCTTTTAGCTATGTGTGTTGTAGGATGAGGCCAGTCGACTAAATTACTTCCAGATTTTATTGGCATTTTAGTCGTCTTCAATAGATTCAGGCATTTTCCCATTATAGCTCAGTTTATACTTAACTCATTGTATTATATTGGAAAATGTGAAAACTATTACTTGTCCCCATTCAATCAATGCTTTCCGACAGTTATTTTGATGACACTATTAGTTCTCTTTGTTCCTTTTACTATTATTTGAGTGAGAGAAAATACATATATCTAATGACAAATTAGTCATTTGCCATGTTAATTTTACTATCCATTCTTGAGTTTTATTTCTCTGTTAGATTCATGTTTTTTTTTGTACACATGTATTAGGCTGAAGATTCAACTCAGGCACGGACATAAATAAACACACTCAGACGTGTCAATTGTGTAATCCACGCCTCCTTTTAGAGTTTAGACATCCATGTAATCAGGGCCACAGAATGTAATAAGGCAACCGAAAAGAAGTGTAGCGTCAGAACAGAGTTAGAGAACTATCCTCAACGGTCGTCTTCCTTGCAAGTGAAAATCCAAGGGTGTCTCCCTCTTTATTTGTGCATGTTTTGGGCAATGTTTAATGGCGAACCTGACAATTTCACTATCCCATCTTGAGTTTTATTTTTCTGTTACTATGCCCTTCCCCTGTATAAATGTATTTTCACAATACTGTCATACTTCACCACTGCAAGGCTTAAATACATCGCGTTTTTATATTAAGTATCCAAATAAAAATGTTCATAAAAATCTCAAAATTCACGCTGAAAGTCGCAAGTAGAAGACGGGAAAAAATGGCAGAAGTCAGGGCCCCGCTTCTTCTTGGGTGCTGAATTGGGTGGCATCAGAGCTGAAGAAGAAGCGATATTTCACCGTAGAAGAATGGCATGCCAAATTGTATAAAAGGCAGAAAAGGACAATGTCTTGCCTTGTCCTGTTTTGTTCCGATTGATTTTTGCTTTGCGCACATCACCTGTGGAGAAAGACTACACCGAGCCTATTCCTGCTTTGTTTGGATTTTGAATCACCGTTGAAAATGCCTCCTATGCGTGGACCACCTACGTATGTGGACCATCCAAGGCATCCAATGAGCCCAAGAAAAAACAACAGTGACCATAAAAGTCACGTTGCTACATATACTAAAGGCGTGGCACGCCATTGTGGCATAAATGAAACTACCGTGCGTTGTACCAAGAAAGAAGAAGCGAACATTCGGAAAACGGCAACAATATCCTTTTCCAAGGACACCAACCAAGTCTAGCATCTTGCTAGCTCAACAGCCACTGAATGGCTTTGCATTAAATTATCTTAAATTATGCCTGCTTTCTTGGGCTAGGAATAAAAAAGTGACTAGCACTATGCCATAAATAAGGCCATGAAGCTGGCATGATGAGAAAACGTCAACACACTGCTCGAGAGCATGTCTGGTCTATATTATCCATGAAATTCGAGGGATTACAGTATACTGATTATACAGTATAGCACAAAGTTTCATTCTTATACATTTTATTTTTAGTCCCCTGTGAGCCCTTCTTTAGCATGTATTCTAAATAATATTACTGTATTTTTCATTATTTCTTCATCGGTGATATATGACCTATATTATTTTAATTGTATAAATGTTTCATACTACAAATGTCTCATACTTTAGCTTTTCTCACATGGTTTCACTCATCGGGTGTGAGGAAAAAAAACCTGTTGTATGTATATCTGACTATTCCAATCCATTTCAAAGACATTCACTACTGTCAACAAGCATCTGGGGTTTACGGTATTGATAAAAAAGTGACAAACCCCTAATTTTATCTATGATGGCAGTAATTTCAGTAAACCACAATAGGTATTTTTGTTTTGTCTTGTCTTAAAGTTGTTCATTGTGGTGGTTTAATTTCCATTAAATTCCACTTTTGCACAATGCACAACATTGTGTTTCCTCGGTGGACCACTCGGCCATGAGTAATCTCACACTCTAGATGGGATGCAATCTATTCTCTCCAAGGGCTCTTTGTCTAATACTTCTAATTGGGGAGAGACCGGAAAGGGAATTCTCTCACTGTGCTGTGTTTCTAATCTTTATCTTCATGTGTCCTTCTCTTTCACACACTCTAGCAATTATGGAATTAGAAGAGTAACTGGAAAACATCGACACATGCCCCATCACCACCAATATCAGGTTAAGGGTGACCTTAAGCCTTAAGGAGAGCATTGGGGTTTGTTATAATGTTGTCCATTAGCTGATTAAAGCTTATTTTGCAGTGGAAGCGGGCATAGAAAGGTTACATTCTATCTGCATCTAGTGCATAACATACCACCATAACTGCAAATGAACAAAGATTGACATTCTAAATAAAGATGGTTTAAGCGTTGACCATGTCTGTAGAGATGTTCTGGTATTATCAAGACATGAAACAGACTGCTGATAAATTTCACTGAAGGTGCAAGATGTGATAACTCCAAAATAATAGTGAAACACAAGATGGATTATCACTGTTCTATAGAATCAATCAATTAAAGTACGATAAATCATATATATTTCATTTAACCGCCTGCCGCTTAGGTAAAATATTTTTATATCCCAACCTTGTTTTTTGAGTGCTAAGATTATTATTTCCCTTGGTGCCGATTGGAATGACAGGAAAAAAAGACTGAACAGAATTTAGTTGAGAGAAACCAGAATTTCCCTGGTGGTTACAACTGTAGTTATGCAAATTTCACTTTCATGGAAAAAAGGCACGATGACTCACTTTAGGACATTCTCCTAAAGATAGCTCAGTGGTTCAGTCATGTCTGAAGATTCTATCTCAGCTTTCTTTGTAAGGTTTCGCCTGGCTTTTGTATATAGCAGGCCAAAATATTTCACACATCTGACAGAATACACAAAAGTGTTTGCCTAAATTGCCTGCAAACCTAAATCACAGCAAATCAAGCTTCTATTGTTAGGCCTTCTTGTTAGCCAGCTACCAACGTGGTAATTTTGACCGGATTCAACTGTGAATGTCTTTGAAGAGACAGTTCCACCACGAAATGAAATGTAGACAGTTTTGAGTGCCATGCAAAAATGAAGTGTTGAAAATCTGGGCCACACCCAAGCACCAGAGAATGTTGATTTAAATAATTGAATGCATGCCATCTTACAAACACATTTACTATATGTTCAAATAGTGTGTGTCTGTGTGTACTAGAGGGGGTGTCAATGACATGCAAGCAACTTCCTTGCAAGAAATGTTGTCTGTTTTCATTTGATCTGCCTGTGTTTATTTGCGCCACTGGTTGCCTGAGGTGGGTTGTTAGCACAGATCGTTGATTGCCCTCCGAGACCTCGTTGCACCATTGCATCTTGCTAGCTCAACAGCCACTGAATGGCTTTGCATTAAATTATCTTAAATTATGCCTGCTTTCTTGGGCTTGCACGAAGGATCCTTCATGTTAAATAGATTCCTGTCTCAGCAAAAGTTACAATGAAGTCCCTCAAGTGTATTCCCCAGTTCAGCAAAACTGTTTACAATACTTTTAAAAAAAAAAGCAGACAAACAAAATTGATATAACTCTAGATAAAAGAAAAATCAAGCTCTAAACATGGTCAAGTGACCTGATTTTTCAAGTGTTAATATAGAATTTCTCAACATAATTTGCTTTGGAAAATAAATAAATAAATAAAAATAAGCCAACCCGGCGGCTTGAGTGGTTAGCACGTCGGCCTCACAGCTCTGGCCTCCAGGTCGGTCCACCTGTGCGGAGTTTGCTTGTTCTCCCTGGGCCTGTGTGGGTTTTCTCCGGGTACTCCGGTTTCGTCCCACATTCCAAAGACATGCATGGTTCTAATTTGAAGAAGAAATTTTCAAGATGTGTAAATTCCATGATCTGATTTCTCAAGTATCCACTATGTGCACGGCCTGTGACGTAAGATTTGCCAAAAGCAAATGTGTTCTGAGCTTGTCGATCAATCAAAACGCAAATAAGTAATTTCCTCATTACAAACATGCTAGAGCTTTTTTGACAAGAACTTGACTTCCAAGTCGACGTGTGTCGTGTCATAGGCAAAGGCAAAATAACGCTATGCTTAATACCATCCGTGCATGCGCTATCCGACCCTGTTTTGTTAAATTCTCTATTCTGGACATACTGCATGTCAAATATTCTCGTTCATTCTTATTTTTCATTTAGCAATGTAAATGTTCTTCTCTTCTATGATTGCTATTGGGAATGCTATTTCTACTGTGGTCATTCACAAGAAAGAGAAAATGTGAACTGAATCCACCATACACAATGCAATACAATCATATAACTATACCTCATGCTGCCATCAGGATGTAAAATTCTCCAGCTGTTGTGCTCCACCTTTATGTGCAACACAATCACGTTTGTTTTTCTGAACGCTGTCAATTTGATTTATTGTGTTGTTTTTGTAATGTATTGTCAAAGTGTTTCGGGGACACTTAAACTGTACTTTCTTCATATCTTTACTATAGAATCTAACAATAAACCCTTGAATCCACATGACATCAATCGTGAAATTGCACTTCTTTGGCACAGCCATCATATATAATGGTTGTCATACAGTCTTACTCTGAACATGTTCAAAATCATGTCACCTTTTATTAGGACTTAATTGAATGGAGGGGGGGACCTTGACATTTCGGTGACGCAGTATACACTGTTCCAAAGCGACTGTCCAGATATAGCTGGGTTAAAAGTGCAGAACTGACCTACTCTTTCTACGTTTCACTTGGTTTCCTCCCCGACTTCTGTCTCCTCCCAGCGCACTCAGTCAGTTTTTATGCACTGTCTGCTGGAGGCAGATTTTCCTTTCATGCTTTAATGACTGATTCATCTTGAACTCCGACTTAAGTTCAGCAGCAGGGAAAAGTGCTTACATCAATCAACAGTATTCAACAAGGTCTCCTCAACATATTTCTTGGAGGGATGTGATTCTATTGCAATAAAATGAAAAAACAATTGCTTTAGTAGACAAAGGCAAGTTTTGTTGTTGTTTTAATCACTTTAGATTTTTTTTCCAGTTTCTCTGAAAATGCTATTGCTTGATCAGCTAAAAGTAAGTCTACCTCTTCCAGTTGAAAATTCCAAAAGGTAATTGCAATGGTACCTCTACTGAAGAAATTGTGTGCCAGAAATGGTTTTGTAACTTGGATTTTTTGTAACTAGTGATATATTTCACAATGTATTAGCAATCTTTAATATAACTCTCTATACCAGGGGTCTCAAACTTGCGGCCCGCGGGCCAACTGCGGCCCGCGGGACGATAATTTGCGGCCCCCGTCTTAATATGAAATATCGATTTTTTTTGTAATTTTTTTTTTTTTTTTTTTTTTTTTTTTTTTTTTTTTTTTTTTTTTTTTTTTTTTTTTTTTTTATCCCTTTCCCCATGATGGCGCCGTTTAAGTGGCAGCCAGTGGCAGTAGCTCTGTCCACTCATGTTTTTCTTGTTTTACAGCATGTTTTACATGAAAAATTAGAGGGAACATTGACATGCACCTGCTTGTGGCAGGTGTGATACTGGTGCGCCGATAGCGAGCAATGATGATGTCGTGACCGGATGATTCGCCTAAAGACGTTTCGCCGACGGACGTTTGACAGACGGACAGGTCGTACTAGTATTTGTTAGTTTAATGATTAAATACAAATACTAGTATTTGTATTTAATCATTAAACGCTGTTTTCAGCTGGATTTGACCGAATTTGAGAGCATTTTGAGCCGTTTGGCGAATGGACGTCTATAGACGTTTTTTTGCCTCCATCGCGATATCATCCAGTATTTGTATTTAATCATTAAATGCTGTTTTAGGATGGATTTGACCCGATTGCTGTCATTTTACGGCTCGGTTCTGCTACATCTGCCTGCCCAAGAGTGCTTATTCCCGGACTGCCATTGATGGTAGACGAACATTGATTTTTACTATAATTTGGAAAACACCGGCGGCGGGCCGGATTAAAAATCCTAACGGGCCGTATATGGCCCGCGGGCCGAGGTTGAAAAACTTGTACACACACGATCCGGCGGGGCGAGCGTTCGAATCCCGTTTCGGCGAAACCTCCGTTCGGCCGAATGAACGTTCGGTGGAACGTCCATTCGGCGACCTGCCCGTCTATCAAACGTCCGTCGGCGAAACGTCTTTAAGCGAATCATCCGATTACCGATGATGTCGCTCACACTGGTACTCAGTGCGCTCAGGGAGGTTGTCTTTCTGCTCAGACCAACAAAAAATTAGAGGGAACTTTTGTTCGGAGCTGAATGAACCAATCACGGTGAGGTATACGGCTCTGGAGGGCGGGACATCGGCCGGGCTGTCCAGTGCCTCGCTCACTCACTCATTCATTCCTCCAATCAGCTGGGCGGAGGAGAAACCGTGAGGCCGATCACTCCGCTCGGCGCGCACACTCCTCCGCTGCTCTCAGCATAGAACTGAATGAGGCGCTATGATCCGTGATCCAGCCTGTGTCAGTGTCTGTAGCCATCTCCGCGATTGAAACGGAGAGCGAAAGTGCACATGCGCCACAAACCCGCGCGACTGAATGTGAAAGATCAACCCGAGACTCATTCCAAGTGGAAAAACATATTACAGAGCCCCAGAGATGTCTCTTTCAAAGCCTGCCGTGAAGAGAAAGGTCGGTGATGAGCACAGACAGTTTCAAGAAAAGTGGGGAGTGCAATATTTCTTTGTTGAACACAGGGGCACCCCGACGTGTCTCATTTACACTGAAAAAGTTGCGGTGCACAAGGAATACAATTTGAAAGGTAATTGTACTATGAGACATGCTGAGGAGTACGAAAAATACCAGGGAGATGAGAGAGCCAACCAGGTTGCCAGTCTTAAAACACGTCTTCTGAGGCAACAGGATCTCTTCAAGAAGGCTACCAAAGACAGTAATGCAGCAGTCAAAGCTAGCTACGCCGTTTGTGAGTTGATTGATCCTGTGCTAAGTGATCCCAAATGGCTCATGGACTTGGCTTTTCTTGTTGATATCACACATGAGCTTAATGTACTGAACAAGAAGCTACAAGGCCAGGGGCAACTTGTCAGTGCTGCCTATGACAACGTGAGAGCATTCTGCACTAAACTTGTGTTATGGAAAGCCCAGCTCTCTCAGACAAACCTTTGCCATTTCCCAGCATGCAAGGCTCTCGTGGATGCAGGCACACCATTCAGTGGTGAGAAGTATGTTGAGGCCATTTCGAAGCTACAGGAGGAATTTGATCACAGATTTGCAGACTTCAAGACACACAAAGCCACATTTCAAATTTTTGCGGACCCCTTCTCCTTTGATGTGCAAGATGCCCCTCCTGAGCTTCAAATGGAGCTCATTGACCTGCAGTGCAACTCTGCACTCAAAGCCAAGTTCAGGGAGGTGAGTGGAGAAGCAGACAAGCTTGGGCAATTTTTGAGAGAGTTGACCCCCAGCTTCCCTGAACTTTCCTGAAGGTTCAAGCGGACCATGTGCCTTTTTGGGAGCACATACTTGTGTGAGAAGCTCTTCTCCACCTTGAACTTCAATAAGTCCAAGTACAGGTCCAGACTTACTGATGAGCATCTTCAAGCTCTACTGAGGGTCTCCACTGCTTCCTCCCTCAAGCCAAATGTGACTATGTGAGAAGAAGCGCTGCCAGGTCTCTAGCAGCAAGGAGTAGGCAAAAGAAGCCGTGTTCAGAATATTTCATGTTCAATGTTCCATTCAAGTTCAGAAAGTTAAAGGTTAAAGAGCTGTTAATACAGACATTTGAAACGGAATAAAAATAATTCATTTTCTCTACTTAGCCAGCCAGTGTATATCTACTGTATGCTCATTAGTATTATTTGGTTTTATATTACTGATTGATTTATTTTTTATTCATCTTTAAGTTAATTTATTTAATTCATTATTTTTTGTTAAAAAATAAAGATATTTGATAACGTTGGAAAGTTTTATCAGTGCTTTTCTTGTGGAAATCCTGATGCGGCCCAGTCTCACCCAGACTCGGCCTCTAGCGGCCCCCAGGTAAATTGAGTTCGAGACCCCTGCTCTATACCCTTTCTAAATTATTAAAGTATACTAATTTTGTATGATGTATGCATACAAAAAAAGGAAAAAGGTAAATAATTTATTAAACCATTAAAATGAATGAGAAATGCTAAGACATTCCCCACTGGGGTGGAACTACAAGTGACAGCTGATTACATCCATACACACGCACGTAAACACACAACTTAACAACTTAAAATTATGTTACGTACACTCAGAAAACTCAAGAAACCACTCCATCACGAATGAGGGTCAAAGGGACAAGAATCAGCAACTCCCCACTGTGATCGGGAAAAAGATAAAAAAGTGCCCTTTATGGGCAACAACGGTACCGGTGGCCGCTACCCTGACTATGTGTCCGCCTGGAGCACACCATTTTAAGGGCCAATGTGGTGCCGTTTCCTCCTGTCCAACCCGGTGGCCACTACCCCTACTTTATAAAATGTACATAAAAAATCAGCAAGTTTACTTATCTTTCGGGGATGTTTGATTTCATTTCAGGGTTTTGTAACTTTTTTTGTAACTTGAAACAAATGTAGAAGTATTTGCAACTAGAGGTACCGCTGTACTTGTTTGAGTGTAAAAGTGTGGGCAATTTCATTACTTCATGATCTGTACCTCGTATCCTCGCAAGGGTAGGTTGACTACGGGTGAAAGGCAGATTACATCCTAGACTGATTGGCAATTTCATTCATTCATTTGTTTTCTGTAACGCTTATTCTCACAAGGATCGCGGGTTGTGCTGGCACCTATCCCATCTGACTTCGGCACCAGGTTGGGGACATGCTGAATTGGTGGGCATCCAATTGCAGGGCACGAGGAAGCGGACGATCATTCACACTCAAACTCACACAATTTGTCCATGGAATGGCTCCACACAGGAAGGTCTGAACCTGGGGTCGAACCTGCCGACAGACTAACCACTATATATATATATATATATATATATATATATATATATATATATATATATATATATATATATATATATATATATATATATATATATATATATATATATATATGTATATATATGTATATGTATATATATATATACATATATGTATATGTATATATATATATTATATATATATCCTATTCGACAATGCTGGTTTATGTGAGTACCAACTGCAGGGCCGAGTGTTGGAAAGATGCCCCTTGGAGAATCCTTAGAGGGATTTTGAAACAGCGCTTAATAAAGAATGTGGGTAATTAGTTTCAGCCTCACCAACTGCTAATTGTTATTTATATAATTTCCAACAAGCATCATTAACGGATGCAAATTCCCTATAATCCATATGTCCACATGGCAGCCAATTTATGAGCTCCTGCTGCCAGTTCTTACTCCTGGTTTTATTCACAGAGGAGTCAGAGTTGTCAGGTACACAGCTGAGCTGTTGGAGTCCAACCTACAACTAAATAAACTTCACTTTTATTGATGAATAACTCATGTTTATGCTGACACCAAATCCCTCCATTCATCCAATGTGTCTTTATACCTAATTTATCTTCTTTCCACACTCATTTTCCCTAGTTTGAGCATGCAAAGTTTATGGTGCATGACTGCGAGATTTTCCATTAGTTTACCTGCCTGGAGATTTTTCCTACTCAGCAAGACTATTTTTATTTGTGAAAGATATGCAAGATGATTTTCTGAAATATTCTGTGGTGCCAGTTGTGTCAATGGTCACAACAGTGAGTGATCTAGAAAAAAACGTTGAAAACTGAACTTTGCTGCACTGCTGTTTTACAGCATGACCAATAAGCCAGAGCTAGAAAGTGAATATTGTTCGTTTCTTTCTGGCTCACATTAGTGTCACTGTCAGAAGAAGCACCAGCAGGACGCCTATACGGGGAGTCCTCAATGTTCTCAACCTACAACATTTCAACATTATGGCATCTGTGCCTGATCAGCCATGAAGTCCTCTTCACCTTAATTTAATGGCATCCTTTTTTGTGGTTGCTTTAGCCTATTTTACTTTGTTTATAGTAGCTTGCTTTAGGAACTGCACCCAGGATCGTACGGTCATGTGCAGCGTGATTCATGGAGGTCAAGAGGCTTGATGTACGTTTAGAAGACGAAGTTACCAGATGTGGATAAGGCATGGCAGAGAGAACCTGCGTGGTGGTTGAGAGCGGTGAAGCCCACAGCAGAGGGTGGTGCAGAGGTACAAGAAGAGCATGGCGTAGGCGAGGTCCTGGGAAGAGCAAGAGGTCAATGATTAGTAACAATCACAAGAATACAACACATGAAGGAACTAAGAGGTAAATGATAAAGATGATCCGGCGACATGGTGGAGACCCAATTCGCTTAAATAGTCAGGTGATCTTGATTGTCGCCACCTCTTTGGTGCTGTGCCTTTAATTGGAATGCAGACAATTCCTCCAACACGCCCAGATTGGGGATTGACAGTTCCGATAACTAACATGTCGTCATTTAGGTAACAGTTAACTTTCTGTAACATTGCTGTCCAAAGTAGTTATGTCTCCCATCCCTTTATGATATCAACCACCTCTTGGTTGGTTACAAGAGTGATCATTTACATCTGTTAAGACCATATGAATGAGTGTTCTAGGATCTGGAGGACAACCAGTTATTAATATTATTATTATTGCTATTATTATTATTGTTGTTGTTGTTTTTGTTGTTGTTGTTATTATTGTTATTGTCATTATAATTATTATCTGCCATTTGCCTCCAGTCCCTGTGTTTCTTCTTACATACTGTCAGAACATAAACATTTTGTGTCAATCATTCAATCACTACCACAAGCAATGAGATTTGTTTGTGTCCTTTTAAAGTTTCTACAATATTATTTTTCCGTTGAGTGGTAGTGCGAGTCAATTATGACAGCAACCATCAGCACTTTAGATGTGGTCACAATATTGAATTTGACATTGTGTGGTGACATTTCAAATTGAGTTTTTTTATGCTCTACACAAGCTCACCCGGCTTTTGAATCACAGGGTTGATCATAATGGAATACATGGTACACTCACTGCTTCTCTCTTGGAAATGAGTCATTGATACAGTTCGAAACAAGTCATTTTCCCTATTCCATGAGCCGGGCAGATTCAGTGGAGCAGATCACAGTTCACTAGATTCAACTAAAAGAAAGCCTTGGACATTTAGGGGTGAGAATATGCTGCACGCATGGTTGGCTTCTGTAATTTAAAGAACATACCAGGAAGAGTGGTGCTGAATAGCTGAGTGAGTCTATCGCTCATTATAAAGTGTCTACTTGTCTCAGTCCATTGGATCGGTGTTATTACGACCACTGTTGCAGGAACAGGGTATTTTACAGCTTTACATTATATTCACAAGAGGTAGTTTGCTATTGCGCACAATGAAATAGAGTCATACCTCTACTTACGAATGCCTCTAGGTATGAAATTTTCAGGTTACGCAAGCTTTTTATATGCAAATGAGTGCCTCAAGATACGAAAAAGATTCAAGTTACGAAATCCCCCCAAAAATATCTAAAATAAATCATAAAACGTTAATGTGTGTTGTTGATTAATGTTGTTAATGTTGCTTCAGTTCTTAATGTTGAGTTCATGAGTTGTATTTTCATGTTTGTGTTTGTCTGCTCTCTCTCTCTTTCTCTCTCTCTCTCTCTCTCTCTCTCTCTCTCTCTCTGTTGCCTACCGTTAGCTCCCTTTTGTTCCCCTGCGTTTCAACACGGATAGATTTTGTATGCTTGTTATTCATTTTAAGACATTAATAAATAATTTTCTTATAATTTTCTCTCATTTTTGTGTGTTCCTCACATCTTTCATGCAAAATTGGGACACTTTGATTAATTTTAAAGGGTTTAGTTGGTAGTTGTGTGAGAACCGTGGAACGAATTAGAGAATTTACATAGAAAGTACCGCTGTACTTACGAAATTTTCAAGTTACGAAAAAAGTTCTGGAACCAATTAATTTCGTAAGTAGAGGTATTAGACAAGGCATATGTTTTGTGAATTTTATGTTAATTTTTATTTATTGGCGTGGGCTTTGTTTGAAACCTATGAGGGATGGATTAGGAATGAATGATGTATTGTGGTTACTGTCATACCATCTACAAATAGCTTATTCCATCATTTTAAATCATTTCATGTTCTTCCTCTATCATTATTTTCATCAATAAAGAATTCCATCTCTAGAGACCACCATGCCAGGTGCTACTATCACGTTCATGTCCAGCTCAATTACCTTGTACCTGATTCTTTCAATCACTTTGCTCTGGGATCTGATCCAAGCTCATGATATAGAGAGCATGATATACTGTAAGCAGATTGGGTTCAAGGAAAGGATTACTGTGATAGGCTGCACAATGATCCCCGAGATACTTGTATAACCAATTTCAACACTTAGTACTGATATAGAACGGTGTAAAAGAAATTGGTGGGTTTAGTAAAACCACATTACCACAAGAAACATCTGAATTTTGGGGAAACTAAACAAAATTTCCACTGGACTGTTTAAGTAAAAAATCCTATACCTAAAGCCCCCAGTCATTGCGGCAACTTTGGAAAAATCTGCATTCAAATGTGTCATTATACAACATTTGAATACACCAGATTTTCTTGTGCAGGTAAAATTAACAGTGATCTATTATTAACTGGAGCACTGGCAGTTGATTGACTCTACTAGTGTGGCAAATGTCAATGTAAGAAGGTGCTCTCATTAAATGAACAAGTAATAATTGCTGGCAATTTATAGATTAACTTGTGTGCAGTATCTATCCTAACTCACCATCCTTTTGGTAAACCTTCATTTGATATTTTTATATTTGATCATTGGGAAATTTTTACAAAGAAAAATTTTAATATTTCACAGCCAACATTCTGATTCAGAATCAATTGTGATTTCATGTGGAGGTCAACCACAGTCCCTGAATATTCAAACCTTGAGGTTCCCATTTATCATCAAGGTTCAGAGCCCTCTTCTTTGGGCTCATATAGACACAATACCAGCCTGCTCCGTGACTACATTTTACAACTATAAGAACACAAGTCCAGAATTGCTTTGCTCAGCACTCTGTCTACACAATTCTATCAAGCATTTGTACAGGCACTCCTGACGAATTGATATACTGGAAAGCCTTCTACATCAATGTGCCAAAGTCACTTGCTCAAATGTGAGGAATAGTATTTTTCTTTATGAACCAATAGGTAAGGTGTAAGAGAAAGCACATTAATTACGAGATCAAGTCAACTAAGCCATGCATGGATGTCATTTTCTGAACCGCTTTATCCTCACTAGGGTCGTGGGGGTGCTGGAGCCTATACCAGCTGACTTCAAACCAAAGGTGGGGGACAACACCCTGTATCGGTAGCCAGCTGATCGTAGGGCACAAGCAGACGGACAACCATTCGCACTCACACCCATACCTAGGGGCAATTTATAGTGTCCAATCAGCCTACCGTGCATGTCTTTCGAACGTGGGAGGAAACCGGACTACCAGGAGAAAACCCACGTAGGCCTGGGGAGAACATCCAAACTCCACATAGATGAATCAGCCTGGATTTGAACCCAGGACCCCAGAGCTGTAAGGCCGACGTGCTAACCACTCAAACCGGTTGCCCGCCTCCCTGGAAAACATGACATTTTTATATATTTGCTTGATTCATGTTATCTTCTTAATGATTGTATGCTCTGCAAAGAATTGCCCATCTGGTGGAGTAGGTAATGGGCAAGACTATACATGTGACACAGAGAGGATTATGTTTGTGAAGGGGCCATGTGACATTGTCATCCAAGACTGAAAATCAATGTGAAAACAGGTTTCACATGTAGTGTGTGAGTTGGCCATCTAATAGTGCAGTGGTTTTTTTCACCTGATTTTGGCGTGGGCAGCATGGGTTTGACTCCCACTCGGTGTCAGGATGATGTGCATGAAAATGGTTGTCTGTCTTTATGTATGCCCTACGAGTGACTAACAACCAGTTTGGGGTATAGTCCACTTTTTGCCTGGAGTCAGCTGGGATAGGCTCCACCACCACGCAACCCTGACTAGGATAAGCGGGTTTGGTCTCCCTCTGATATTATATATGAAAAAAGGAATGACAGCAGAGTGAGTTCTTTTAAGTGTTTAAAATTATAATGTGCAGTAAAAATTCTTTTTTTTTTCTGATCTGACCAATATCCAGGAATCAGGGGAGGAGATTCGTGATGCAGTTGCGCCCGGGCATCTGGGAGGCCGTGTTTGGGCTACAGCTGAGGCGAAAAGAAACATATGATACTCTGAACTAAAATAAAGTGTTTAATTGTTCCCAGCAAGACCCTTATCCTCTCCGCTGGTCGTTCAGATCAACTTTTTCAACCACGGGTGAAAATTTAAATCCACTTTAAGAGTGTGGCTTGCATGGGTTTTCTCCAGGTACTCCGGTTTCCTCCCACATTCCAAAAACATAGTATATGATAGGCTGGTTGAACACTCTAAATTGCGCATAGGCACTAGGACTAAAACCATGAAGACTGACTTTCGGTTTATATCCTCAGTGGTCACTACAGTGAAAAAGTCGATCCACATGATAGATTTGGCACAAGCATTACGCCGGTGGCCCTTCCAGACACAATCCTGTCAAGCAGGAATCAAACCCGAACAGGGAAGCGCTCAGACCACTGATTCGCCACATGCCTATATGAAAGCTCATGTAATTATGTGAATGTGGAGGACATTGGTCTCCTGTTATCCGGTTTCTTTGTTTCATGGAGCATACAATGTCAAATGATTGGGTCACTGCTTAAGTTCCATCAAGCAAAAATACTACTGTGCTGACAGAGAATAACAGTACCATAATTAAATCATTGACAGCTCAAAGTGAAAACAGAGTCAGCGCAGAAACACCAACACTACTAAACTGTAGAATTTTACAAGTAATCCCTTTCCCAGTTTAATTGAATCTATAGTTAGAGTTGTTGAGCCCCCAATGTAGTCTCTGCACAGAAGAGACTCTCAGTTGATCAAGCCGGGTGGTCCATTTGCAATGGTCTCCACTATCATTTAACAGAGCTTGTCTGTAGGAGCTTGATAACTGGATAAATCCCTTGAATCTATTTTCATGAATCTCTGATCCTCTTGCTGGGGATTCCAGTTAAATACTACCCACACAAACATGTTCACTTCTTGCTACAGTCACTAGTGAGTAACAAGGATTGCTGTAATGTAATCCTGGGATTGATGTGTTGGTGTCCAGGGCAAAGGGGAATAGGAGAGAAATATACTTTCCATTCATTTTCTGAACCGCTTTATCCTGACTAGGGTCGCGGGGGGTGCTTTAGCCTATCCCAGCTGACTCGGGGCCAAAGGCGGAGGACACCCTGAATCGCCGGCCAGCCGATCGCAGGGCACGAGGAGACGGACAACCAGTCACTCTCATACTCATTATTAGATGTAATTTAGAGTGTCCAATCAGCCTACCATGCATGTTTTTGGAATGTGGGAGTAAACCGGAGTACCCAGAGAAAACCCACACAGGGAACATGCAAACTCCACACAGGTGAACCGAACTGGATTTGAACCCAGGACCCCAGAGCTGTGAGGCCGACACGCTAACCACCCAAGTCGCCGAGCCTCCCTAAATATAGTTTTTATTATAAATTTTTGTTTTTACTGCAGCCAAACAGCATCATTACTACTGCAGTGGTTCGCATTTTGTCGATCGCCAAGGTACTATTGGTAGTTCGCCTGGGAGTAAGATTTGATCCAGTCTTTTAGTTTCCTCCAGGCCTGAAAAATGTCTCTTCTGTAGCCCAACATCGCAATGTGTCCACCACAAAACTCAGAAGTTTTTGAACACAAATCTCTGACTCTTTTAACAATCATTAGGCTCATTAGGATCTCGTAAGTGTGGTGCCAACACCCCTGCCTAACCTAAATGACCTGTCACTGATGCTTGCTTATTAAGTCGTTCCTTTGATATTTAACAGATAGGCCCTTGCCCCTACTATACATTAATTTGGTGCCCTTTTCTGGAAGCTTAAGAATAGACATATTATTTGCCATTTTGCCTTTGTTCTACTTTAGATATAATGTGTCAATTACATTTCCAATAACATTGCCTGATTGTTCTCTACGTTAATGATACAACTTTTCTCATTAACGCTGTTTGCACATATTGATATTTGAAACAAATTGTTATGCTACAAACTGTGAACAAAGTGAAAAAACCCTGCTTACTTTCCCCAAGGAAGACTTTTTTGCAACTGTGATATTTACAAGTGTTCAGATGACTCGCACGAAGGCATTTAACAGCTTTTGAAGAGTGAAAACGCACAGCATAAAATCAAAAACAAAAAACAAACAGCCTCTCATCGATTTAAGTGCGTCTCTAGGGCCAGTGTCATTGTTTTTGAGTCATCGTAACCTGAAGACAAGCTTCCAGAAAAGTGCATCACATGTAATAGTAGTCCCTAAGAAATATACTTTTGTTCTCAGACAATGTCAAAAGCCATCTTGAGAAGAATTACTACCTAGTATAAGAAGAGAACAAGCCCTATGGCTACAGTGGAGCAGAAAAAGCACCACTAACATTCACATAAAGTTTTGTGATGATTGATTGTTTTTCAGAAATAAGATCACAAGCTTATCTGCTAATTTGAGGGCCCTTAGGAAATGCTTACATCCATAAAGTAGCACAATTTGCAATTGTTGTGATATTGTCAGGTTGAAGTGGGCAGGTATTTCCATATATATTCTGGTAACCATTAACACATACATGGTTGCTACAATGTTCTCATTCAGTCAGAGGCTAATTTTTCTCATCCCGGTCACTGCTGATGTGTTTGTTGATCCCTGGCGATAATTTGTGTAAATCGTATCATAAATATCTTGGTCATAAAGAGCAGAAATTACGCCAACAACTTCAATAAATTCCTCTGTTATAATACATGTTCTTCATCAGGAGTCACTAACTCCGGTCCTCCCGGGCACCTTATCCAGTTTGCTTTTCACATCATTCTCATCAAATTCACCTGTTTCAAATGATGAACTCCTCAACAATCTCTCCAGAATCCTGATAACGATTTCGATTACAGTAATACCTTGACATACAAGTGCCCCGACCACACGAGGAATTTGAGATATGAGATTCCGAGCAAATATTTACTTTGAGATACAATCCAAATTTTGAGATACGAGCATACGAGACAACCAGAGGCTGCTTATGATTTCAGCGCTGCATCTCCCTCATGCAAAGATCTCTATGAGCACTCGGCGTAGCATTTTTTCCGTGTTTTTTTTTTGGGGGGGGGCATAAGGCAGTGCAGAATTAAGGGAAACACAATGGATCCAAACCAAGCCGGTGCAATGAAGGGTAGTGCGAAAAAAAGGCGTATGATGACAATCGATATTAAGCACAAAATAATCAAAAAACATGAGTAGTGTACACATGACTGAGCTCGCTCACCAATACGGATGAAGAAGCAGGAAATTTGCCTCGAAATCCGCAGTGGAATACATTAACCTCTTTGCCTTGGTTATTGCAGAAGAAGGTTTAAATTTAGTGTCACGTAAGATTAAAACTTTTTAAAGTGTGTGTATAGGAATGTTAAGTTCATTTAAGTTAAAATCAAAGTTTATGTTACGTTATGAGCGCATCCATCAAGTCTACCTCTCTCTCCATCCGCGAACTCCCCGTTGTATTGAATAATGTCTCATTTTATAATTAAACATCATAACCACTAGTTATTTGTTACTCTGTTGGTTCCATTGTAATATCCTGTTGTTTTGTGTTTTTTTAACGTTAATTTGAGATACGAGTAAATCGAAGGTATGACTGTATTCAGTTGTGTTGGAGAAAAGAAATATGAAAATCAGACTGCATAGGTGCCCTCTAAGACTAGAGTTGGTAACCCCTGTTCTATAGCGTTAGTTAATATGACCATATATTGAACTCAATTCCCATTGTAATTAATTGATTCCACATTTAATAATTATTTAATGAGGTATTTATCTGGTAGTAGAGTTGTTCGCACGTCGGCCTCACAGTTCTAAGATCTAGGGTTCATTCCCAGGCTGCAACCTTCCTGTGTGGATTTTGCATGTTCTCCCTGTAGTTGCATGGTAGGCTGGTTAAACACTCTAAATTGCCCCTAGGTATGACTGTGTGCATGCATCGTTGTCCGTTTCCGGACATTTTTATTCAAAGATTAACTGAACGTGCGGTTCATCATCCTCAGGTGTGGGATGGCTGCTGCCTGGCTTCATCGTTAAGCCATCTTTAATCAACAAATTCGACTATCCTCATGCTTTCAAAAACAAGAACCAAGCTTTGACTAATTCGTTCAGAGCAGAAGATGGTGTTTTTTAAATGTCATTTTGTTACCTGACATGTTTCCATCCCCCGTTTAGTCAGGCAAGTACAGTAATCCCTGGAATATCACAGGCAATAGACCCATGGCCACAAGAAGACAAAGGACTTGGACTAAAACTCCCATTAACCTGTTTGTTGGGATTTATATCAAGCGGAGAGGAACTATTTTCACTGAGTACAGTATTTAAAGTATTTACATTTTTATATACATACGTTATATTTAGATATTAATACATTACAGTCATTTGATATACTTATAGCTGACATATTTAATAAATATACACTTTTTGATCATTGTACTTGTACATGTATTGTGGTAGTAATAATGGGGGTGATCCTATTTCGTGGTTTTTCATTTATCGAGGCCATGTCTGGTCTATATTAACCACGATATTCAAGGGATTACTGTAATCATCCATAGCTCAAGAAATAGCAGAAGCTTCAGGTAACTTTCTAACTGCCAATCATTTTGCTACATGTCACCAAATACATCGGAATTTGTGATCCTATAGTGAGCATCTTTGAAATTTACAATTAAGATTGATCGAAAGGGAGGAGTCAGGGTTACAAGTACTTTTCAAATGGGAGGGAAAGCATAAGGCTTTCGAAAAGATGTCATAATTTTATTATTTATTGATGTACAGTGCCGTGAGAGAAGCGTCACATATCACAATGCAAAGTGCATTCAACAGAGCCTCGAGTGATGAACAATGCATGTATAGTGTGTATGTATGCGTGACACATTTCTGTAAACCCTTTCCTGACTCACAATCCAAATTGTAACCAGCAGTATCGCTGTTTCAGCATATTTGTGACGTTGAATATGTCATGTGTGAAATAATGTACACAAGATCAAGACACAGGAATAATTTTAGCTGGCAATTGTTATTTGTTCAGCAGGCAGACTGTCATTTTAGATAAATTTAAATACTGACAGTATTACTTGCAAACCCCTGAGGCAACTGTTTCCTCCCTTGGATAAACCGCATTAACCATGTGTCCTCACCTTGCAACCTGTGATTGAAATTTGCTACATATGCTGTCAACCAGTCAATTTTTGTCCTTGGCATTTGTTCATTCTGTGATAGTTTGTATGAAAAGGTAAAGCGATGCTGTCGTGATGGCATTCATATCTATTTACTCGCAGGTTTACTACAAACAAAGCTGTACTTTCAATGGTTGTGAGGTCAAACTTACTACCAGAGTGACTAAAAGGACTCGATGAGGATGCACATTTTTCTCTGACCTTACTATTTCAACCCCCCCCATTGTGCATGCCGGGGGGTGTACTGAATAGTAGGTTATACGTTTGTTACTTCTGTGCATGCTTATTGGTTTATATGCTCCACAGTGGGGGTACTCTGGGATTCAAAACACACTAATGGAGCCTAGCAAAACAGCTTTTCAGAGGAGACTGTCAAACAATACTGCTTGACAGGAAAGCAATAGATGGTCAAATTTGATTGCAAACATTTTACAAAAAAACATTATGCTGGCATAGACAATGTACATATGAACATAGAAAGGGCTAAAAAAAATTACAGAAAATATATCATTTATGAATGAAACTGAATATGGAAGGGAATTCCAATGGGGTTTCGAAAATATTTTTCACAGCATGTTCAACGTACTATATAAGAAGTCTTTTGTCAATGCATTATGCATGTGTTGATTGATGCCACCCTGAAAATGTCATTGAAAGCATACAAAGATGAGAAGAATTTATCAAAGTAAGGTTGTCATTTGCAGCACTTATGCACAAAGCTACATAACATGGTGAAACCGAGAATAATGAAGGTGTGAAACGCTGATTTTCTGCTTTGAACTGCTAATGTGGTGGATGTTTGCATGTCTTGTTCATGTCTTTCCCCACAGATCTTTAGAATGTAGACCCTTAAGTAGGTGCCATTTCACTGCTTTCATTTTGGAATGTTTTTTTCTGTAGTGTTTGGAACAGAAAAATCAGCAGATTGCCCATTTTCATTCTTTTTGCCCTTCCTCCCAAGTGTCATGTCGAGAGTCGTCATCCTCAAAATGTCCTTATCTCTAGCTTACTGCATGAGCACTGTGTGCACTGCTAAGAGCCACCTAGCCTTGCTGAGGAAAAAAAAGTTCAAAGAAGGGAAGTGACATCATCTGATGCGAACATAAATTGTGTTAAGCGTTCTCCTATGGGGATACAAAGTCTTACATTTACATACGCTCTTTCACTTTCTAAAGACGTGTAGATTCATACCTGTCAACCTCGGCCAATTGCTCCCCTTATTAATGATTGCAATTCTGCTTGTTAAGCGATAAAATTAAAAAAAACATACAAATGCAATGTGGCACATAGGGCGCACTTAAAAGTCTAAACTTTTCTCCAAAGTGGACAGGGTGCCCAATCAGTATGCACTAAATTCAAGATTTTGTAGATGTCGCTGTATAACAGCTTGACTATCTGGGTCTTTTGCTTGCTGACGCGCTATATTAATATAGTGAAAAGGTTGAAAAGGTGGGCGGGTGAAAGGGGAATGTGCATGCTCATATCATGCTTAAAGCATGACAATATAGCAGTCGACAATGAAATTTCATCTGCTACCAGTGACCAAGACGATCCGGACTAGAGCCAAAATGGGTAAAATGAGATCGGTTTTACAAAAACGTACCTAAAAACAAATCCCGTACCAAAATTGTTATACGGCGTACACAATTTGAAATGATAAAAAAACCTATATGTAGACAGGTATGTTGATAGAATGTGCACAAATGCGCATTCATAATGAACAAGTTTTTAAGTGTTCACACTCTCTACTGAAGTAGAAGTTTGTAAAGATGCATGTTTAAAACAAATAAATGAAAGAAAAACTAAAGACTAACCTGTATGTTGAAAGCAATGCTGTCAACGGGAATTTTTATTTTATACTATGTACTTATATGCACATCTATTATAGTGTATTACATATGTATAACTATAAACAATTATAGGCTAACATAATCGAAATTGGATTGGTAATTTAATCCTTGCGCATTGAAATGATTGCAACTAAACCATTTTGGCTGTTGTAGAAGATTTATTAGGTCATGCAGGCTAGAGAAGAAAGCTTTAGCATTAGTGTTTGCTTGGAGACCCAACTATTTATCCCAGAAGAAGAACAACAATCGTTAAGATGCATTAAAGAAAGGGTTCTGCACACCAGGAGTCGTTTGGATAGAATCATGTCTTATTAATATTGGATTCATTTGTAACAATGATTGTAGAAGCACTGGAAGGCCAAAGTGGCTCTCTTGTTTATTTATTTGTTACAGGCTAAATTATTTAGTGTCCCTGAAGGAAATAAGAGGACTCTTTTGGATGTGGAATGCAGGTAGTAGTGTTGTCAGATCGTATTAGTTTCTCAAACATCATATGCAAAAACCGAATTCAGCCAACAGTCTTGTCTGTTCTTGTTTATTGAAGAATGTTCACTTTTAATCTAAAAGACTTCTTCAGATCCTTTTTTTCTGGGTGGCTTAGTTTAATTTGGGAGTGTTTCCGAAGGAGGCACTAATAGTGTGCTGTTGCAGAGTTGCGTGGTTAGTGAAACAACTATCTTGTATAGGGGAGAATGGTTTGGCTTCCACATTTTTCTGTCATTCATGACTCTCTTCCTATTAACACAACTTAGATTAATAATGTATTCATAAACGCATAAATATCTTGGCTTGGATTTGACGTACGTTTCTTCCGAATTCATTGTTTGGTGATTTCCTATCAATAAAAGGTTGGCTGACATTTTATGACAACCATCCTATTTTGGGGGTGCTTGTCAAAAAGGATGGGTGTTTTACATGTTGTCAACAACAACAACATTTTTTACAAATGATAACTGTTTTTAATTGTTCTCACAAACAGTGAGCATGAACCAGAATATACTATTTTTATCACTGTCCTCTTTTACGGGGACTATAAAAATCCTTTGAACTCTTGATGGTGTGACAACCATCTCCATCCAAGTTGTGATAACCAACCTCATGTTTTTGGATGAAATTTATAACTACCAGCTATCAAGCAAGTGACTAGGGAGAGAATGTGAACAAAACTGTTGCTTTTATCGTCATACTTTTTAATGAAACATTTTCATTTTATTATAAACCTGTTGGTATAAAAGCCCATGAAAAAATAGTAAATGCCTTAATATTTTTTCATCTGGACCGTAAAACAAGTTATTGCTTCTCATCTCAAAGTGATTCACATAAAAAAAATGGAAAAAAGGTTTTTTTTATCCGTGCACAGTTACGATCATTTCAATACTGATAATTTGCTAAACTACTCTTTAGTGATGATGACTGTATAGCAAGTGTGGCAACCAATCTATGGGACAATGAACGCCATTTGTCCCTAGCTATGATGCGTTCATTTTTCTTGTGCCAAAACAGCTTCTTCAGTGAACTGTTTGCTTCAAATGAGGCGATCTTTAAGGAGCGTGATGATGGGAAATACTCCAAGACCAACATCAACGATTTCTTTTACATAGCTTTAAACCATTTGTCTTTCCCCTTACAGAATTTAGAAAAAAAATTGCACTTATCTAAATGTCCAAACCAAATTAAAGTTTGAAATGTTCCTTAAGTGGAGCAGTACTTATGCAAATTATATGTAAATTCTCTAATTTATTCCATGGCCCTCAAAACAAAACCTACCAAATAAACCCTTTAAAAATGATCAACGTGTCCCAATTTTCTGTGAAAGGTGTGAGGAACACAAACATGGGAGAACATTATAAGAAAATTATGTATTAAAATGAATAACAAACATGTAAAAACATTTTCTATTCGTGCAGAAGTACAGTGCAGTGCAAGGAGGAAGCTAACGTTAGTACACGAACACATGCACATAAACACATCTAAACAACTTGAAATTATGAATTCAAAACAATTTAGCATTAAATAAAAGTTCCAAAAAAAACAATCTTTCCAGGTTGTCGTTTAGTAAAAAGAGTTAAAGAGTCACTTTTAATGCTTTCATCCGCTTCAGTATGGTAGCAATGGTAAGTCGGCTACAGCCATAATGCCTTGCAATATCGGTCCTTGATGGATAACAGGGCCCGCTTTTTAATTTCATTCGCACCAGTTATTTTAAATAAAGAACAAAGTTGCTACACTATAAAAAAAAAACGTTCGAACATTGTGACGATGAACAGCTGTCAAAAGAGAGTTGTTGTTGTTGTTGTTAGACAGCCAATACAGCAATCCAGCAGAGTGCAGGGAGGTTGTAAAGCAGAACGGAACGCTACTGCGACAATTTCATAATAAAATTATGAATGCAGGAAATGAATTTACGCTTTAGTTGATTTTTTAACTTAGATCTTGGATAAATTGGAACACTAATTTGCATTTCAAAGGATTTTGTAACCTGAAAATGTTGAATGTAGGAGCATCCATAAGTAGCGGTGTCACTGAATTTATTTACAGAGGACAACACTCTCATAGTGGTTAGCGCGTGAGCCTCAAAGTTCTGGGGTCCTGGGTTCGAATCCAGGTCTGTCCACCTGTGTGGAGTTTGCATGTTCTCCCCAGGCCTACATGGGTTTTTTCTAGGTACTCCGGTTTCCTCCGACATCCCAAAAACATGCATGGTAGGCTGATTAGACACTCTAAATTGCCACTAGTTATGAGTGTGGGAGTAAATGGTTGTCCATCTCCTCGTGCCCTGCAATTGGCTGGCCACCGATTCAGGGTGTCCCCCACCTCCGGCCCGATGTCAAGTGGGATAGGATCCAGCACCCCCGTGACCCTTGTGAGGATAAAGCGGTTCAGAAAATGAATGAATGAACTCTCTCAGTTGTGATTGGGCCACTAAAGTAACTAAATGTATTATCTTTAGCAGAAAACTAAAATTAAAAATTAAAATAAATCGCAAATGCTTGGAGGTAAGAGGCAAATTGGTGTTCTTAGTTTTCTGTACTGCACAACCACGTTGCCATTGCAAATCAGAATTGGTGATCAAATGCCTTGGCTGGATAAATAAAGGTTTAATAAATACAGGAAATATGTTAATGTCCTTCAATCGTTTTGGAGTAATAATACTAAAATCATGAGTAGCAACAAAGTACTTTGGTTCCCTTCTCAGTGGTGCATATTCATTCACTTTGTTGAGTTACAGTGAGGGCACATTTTTCTGTTTGGACATTGTATTTCGTGGCTACATTTGAATAAAGAGATGTATAAACAAGTAAATCGGCTCATTTTACTGAGTGACTCACGATAAACACAAAACCATGGTGACTTGGTAAATTGTTTGCGTGGAGGAGGTGAGACTAAATGTGAAGGCACTGCATCAAACTGCCTTTGCAGTGCTGCTGATAACACGGCGTGGCCTCCTAAATAATGGGTTTGATTGAATTAGCCATCCTCTTTTTGCCACGCTACTACATCACAAAATGCTTCATCCTGCTGCCAGCCAAACTCTTGGGCTTGAAGAGTTAGCGGGGGCAGTGCAGTGGAGTGAAAAACATCAAGATGGAACAATAGAAATAGTCTTTTAATGAAGCAAAGCTGCATCTGGCTGGACTTTCAGAAAAGCACACCTCTTTTTTTAACCTCCATATGTTGAAACCGAAAAAACAGACGTGTACTGTTTTCAAAACACAAGCACAGAGAGGATTCACAACAATTAGACACTGCCAACAAAAACCGCCCCTCACATGGGTGATTAAATTGTATGGCACATTAATCAAAAGTGCACTGAGCTGAAGTGTGCTACCATACTGTATGTCTGAAAGCATTTCATCCAGAAACATCTGAGACCAGGGATATAAAAAGGAACATGCTATAGGGCGTGTTTGTATTGAAATCGCTGCACACATTGGCAGAATATGAAACATGAAATGGAAGGTGGCCTCCAAGTGGCGAAGAATTGGGACTGTGAATCGTGTTCAGTCCTACAGACTCAGACTTTGAACACTGACTGCTTATTAATATTCCTGTCTCACTGCAGGCTTTCATGGATGCTGAGATGGGATTGCTGTGATAACTGGAGTACATGGCATTGGATGCAATCCCCTGCATTACCTGGAACCTGACCAGCAAGCTAAGCTGCCTATAAAGCCGCCTGGAAGTAAATCAGAGTCTGTAATTGGCTTGTTTCCCTCCTTCTTTAATGCCGTTGCTCTTCCTTTTGCAGGAACTTTGTTGACACATTCCAAATTAGTGGTTTTTCTTGCCATTTATGAAAAAATAGGTAATAGTATGTTTAAAGAGAAATGGTGAGAAGTAGTGGTTGCTCGTCAAAAGAGGGCGCCAGGGCGCTGCCTTGATCAAAATTTTACAAAGGAGTAAATAGACATCGTAAACATAAATTGGTAAATACAAAGTAATTCAAACATGCTATCCAATGGTGCATTGGTTCTTCCGGCTGACTTCATTTCATACAGTCTGTGTTCAATTCTCACTCGGTGGCGGTGCGTGAGTGGTTGTCTGTTTCATTGGGTCTTGTGATTGGCTGCCAACCAATTCATGGTGTCTCCTGCTTGTTGCCTGTGGTTGGCTGGGATTGGCTCCAGCCTCCCTCACGACCCTTGTGAGGATAAGCGGTATGGAAGATGAATGAATAATTCAACCATCCGTTCAGCAGTCATTCATGGTATGGGTCTTGTTTTCAAATAGTTCATTGATTAAGCCACTTCATATTGGGTTTAGTACTCTGTCTTGTTTTATGCAATTCAATTGAGCAGAATGTCAGTCTAATGGTTGTTTAATTATCTGAATTTTTGACAACATAAGACTACTTGGTGGTCTTTAATTGGTAGATTTGAAATCCTGCCCCAGGGCAAAACCAGGGAGGACCTCATATGTGGGTGCATAGTTTTTCGTCATGCACATTCATGACCACCCACAAGTTGTCACTTAAAAAGAGCCGTCTTCAATTTCCCGTAGCGCCCATTTACGGCAACAAAAACATTGCTTGCAGATTTCGGTTTCTTGTTTAATTAGATTAGATTAGATTAGTTTAGATAACTTTATTCATGCCGTATTCGGGAAATTTCATTGTCACAGTAGCAAGAGGGTGAGAATATCGACACAGGAAAAGAGATTTTAGACATAAATAAATAGGTAATAAATAAGTGAATACATAAATAAATAAATAAATAAATAAATAAATGGTGATTTTTACTGATTGTATACTGTTGGATATGTTGGTGAGAGCTGGAACAAGTAAGTAACAAATTCACAGGCAACGGTTTATTAAAATTTAACAGTTTATATTTCCCTGTTGTTGAATGCTGAGTCATTTTCTGCAGCAAGCTTTTCAGAAGTAGTCATTGAGCAGAGAGAGAGTAATGTGACGTTAACCGCTAACATTAGTCAGTCAGGCATGAGGTGACTTTTTTGTTGCAGGGACTGTTTACTTTTGTCCTCGTTTTATTGAATTTGTGTTGTACCAATTGTCACTGGTGTTTTCACATCTATTCCTGTTGCATTAAGTGGCTTTCAGTGGTTTTGTGTACATAGACACATTTATTTATATTGAACGCTTGATCGGAACTAAAATGCTTTATGTACGCACTCCATTGATATTCTGACCCGATTCCAGATTTTATTTTGAAAGAGGTCTGGTTTATGTCGATGTATAATCCTATAGGTGAGCACAAAAACACTTGTGGAATTTTTTCAGAACAAACTGTTTTTACGCACATGACGCTGACGTCAGTATAAACGTTTGTTAATCCCAGAAGCTAATGGGAGCAGAGTGATGAAAAGATATGGGAGACAAGACTGAACTGCTCTGTATCTGGAAAAAAAACACGTTCCTGGATATTAAAAGATTGTTGAAAGACTGTAAAAATGGGAAAATATATGAAATATCAGTAAAATTTTAAAAAGAACTAGGCAGAGGGATGTTTTGTTAACACGGAAGTCTGCTCATCTTAAAATAATTTGGTCCGTCTAAAGTGTGACGGCAGGTCCTAATTGGATCAATATTTTTGTTGGTGTCCATGAAAACGGCACGTCAAATCATCATCAATTTTAATCCCAAATCTGATTCGATCCAAGAAATTTTGTCAATGTCAACATAGCCAATGTTGTCCTTTAGCTTTAGTATGTTGCAATCAGCAGTGTTTTTCTCTTTCTTAAAGTATTAGAAATATACCATATTTGCCTGACGTTTCTCAGTAAGCAAAGGTTGCATAACGATCTCTCTGTTTTTTTCAAGGCACTACGTATAAATGAAAATGGCTGCGCACGTGATATGCATTGAAACAATTGTATTCCCTTATTGACATTGTTTAGTTTTTTTCAGATTTTTTCCCACAATGCACTTATTAAGTATTTCTTTATTATTCATTCATTTTCTATACTGCTTATTCCCACAAGGGTCGAAGAGGGTATGGCTGGAGCCTATCCCTGCCATCTATGGGCTGCCGGCGGGGGACACCATTAATTAGTAGCTAGCCAATCGCAGGGCACTATTCTTTATTATATAAAAGATCATGTAAAAGATGTAAATAAAATACATATATACATATTACTATATTATGAATTATATATTTTCTGTAGCTTGTTACTGGTTCTCGGTCAGTTTCTTTTTTTAAATTAGCCACCTCTTCATAATGCTTATCCTCACAAGGGTGGCGGAGGATGCTGGAGCCTTTCCCAGTCAACAGCAACAGCAAGCAGGCCGAGGACACCCTGAATTATTTGCTAGCCAATCACAGAGCACAATTAAACAGACAACCATTCACGCTCACAATCATACTTCCATTAAGTGGGAATCGAACCCAGACTGCCCACAGTAAAGCCAGGCGGAAGAACCACAGCACCATCAGAGTTTAAAGGTTGATAAATTTATTCTTTGTCGTTTTCTTCATAAATGAGGAATCGCACTTGGCCAGGGGTGGCGAACAAGTTAGATACAAAGAAAAGAGCAAAAATTTTAAACTGTGAGAGTCAACGAAACACAACTTACATTAAAAACAGCATACAAAATCCAATCTGCCAAATTATTATTAAAGTATAATTTATCATTTGTTTTTAATGGGCTCTGATGAATTTGAGTGTGTTTTAACCAGGCAAAGAGCCACAGTATATACAAAATATGATCAGAAGCAAAGAACCTCATTCATTTTGGCCGGGAGCCGCATGTGGCTCGAGAGCCGCAAGTCCGCCACCCCTAACCTGGACAATTCACAGTACTCTAAAGCTTTTCATTCTTCCACCACCTCTTACGCAGCATTTCCTCTTCAGAATGTATGCCTCACATGTCTACCTCTACAACTGATAAACGATTAGACCCTGCCCCCAAGAGGAGGGGGCATGAGAGCGGGCATCTTATTTCTGAATGAGGTGACAAGCATGTAAGCAGAAGTGATGTGAGGTCAGACACAGCCGAATGAAATGCCACACCCACGTCAGTCTGCCGAGCACACATGGCAAAGGTAAAATGTGTGGTCACATCACAGTTGTCATGATAACTACCTGCCTTTTTCTGTGAGTGGGTTTCCTTCTCTGTCCCTTATAACTGAAATGCTCGACAACGCCATTTTGATTTTTGTCTTGGCTACCTCTCAAGTTCAACAACACGATTAGAATTTTAAGACTTGCAATATACTACTACATGTGGAGTTTAATCTTACCTGTTTTAGATTTATCATGTCAATCTTCATCCAAAGTAATTGTTTGAAATATTGCTGCAATCATTTTTTTTTGAAAGAGCAATCTTGTAAATAGCATACTTTTGAACATGTTTTTTTTATAATGATGAGATTGATTGTCACAGAAATTCATTGTCATTATACAAGTATAAAGAGATTTTAAACTTTCACCACAGTGCACAAATAACAACAAGAAACAATCAGACAAATAAAGAATCAATTAATAAGAAATGAATAAATAAGTAGTCCAAGTGAGATCAGCAGAGCAGAGCAGCTTTGTTCCATCTGAAATCCAGGCTGAGTTCCATGCTTTTGGAGACGTTCCGCGCCAAGTTGTTGAGAGCGCACCACTCGCTGAGTCTATGGACTCAACTACAAACAAATAAACACATAGATAATTCATCAATAAATAGTAATAGATAAATAAGTGGTCAACATAATAAATAAGTAGTAGAAGTAGTAGTCAACATGGGTAAGTGGTACAAAGTAACTATAATGGCTAGCAATAAGTCTTGATTACGTCCTAGGCGGACAACTCGAGTTGAGTATGGTGACAGCTCTTGGGTAGAAACTGCCCTTGAGTCTGTTTGTCTTGGCTGTTATGGCTCTGTAGCACCTTGCAGAGGGCTGCAGGTTGAAGATGTGTATTGTCTTTTATGATGCTCTCTGCCCTTCTAAGGCACCGGGATTTGTAGATGCTGGACAAGGTAGGTAGGGGACAGTTGATGAGCTTTTGAGCTAACTATAACAATATTTTTTTTCTATTGCCTGTCAAATGACAATTTCGACTCACGATCCCAACTCCGGAACGGATTAAAGTCGTAACCCGAGGGTCCACTGTACCCTACAAAGGAATTTAATGTGCTGTGTGATGATTAAGTAAATGAGTGCTGTTCTGGCCAAAAAAGAACAGAAATCATTTACTTGGAGTAGCAACATGTTAAAATTTCCAACCAAACCAAGACGAGGATAGTTTAACATATGTCTATCTATCCTGTGCTATCGATTAATTTATAATACACTCTCTCAAAAAGTTTGTATGTGTGTTCAGTCACAGCAGTGACAGGGGTGTCAAGGACATTCCAAAGAGGCGAGGGTCGATGTCTCGAAAGGGGAGAGAGGTAGGGTATAATGAGGTCTCCCCAGGACTCATGTCAACCCACCTGTCCTACACAAACACACACTTACACACATCAGAACCACATTAATCATGTCCATTGCATGCCATTCAGCTTATTCTATTTAGTTTAATCACAATAATGATTGAAGTCAATAGGAGCAGACATTTACTAATAGAGGATATTCAATCTTTCAAATGGATTTCATAAGTAAAATTCAGCATTAGAAACACATATCTAAAGGTATGTCTACATGCTTAAAGCGGATATATTAGTCTATGAAACTCAGGCAATACGGCATGGGAGTTTTACCTGGCCTAAGGAGAAACAGAACTGAGCACAGTGGTCCAAAAGTGATTTTACCCGGATAAAAGATAGTTGTAGTTTGCATGGCACTCACGTTCGATAGTACGGGTACTCTTATTTGCATGGTTGTCAGTTGTCAACATTGCGTAACAATTTAAAAAAAAGTGTCTACATATTCCAAGAGCTCTACCCTCAATGATTAATAATGGTAATAATGGTTCATTGAAATATGTGTCACACCCATCGTGTGCGTGTGCCATTGACACTAAGCATTTTAGCAAACAGGCATTTTATGTTTTCATATAATATACAATATAATAAATCTTTCCAGTCTTCCATGGTCTCTTTTTGCTATGCATTACTGAATGTGATTCATATTCTTATGCATTTTTAATGCATACGGTATTGCAAATTGGTATTGTATAAGCCATATAGTATATAGTACATTTTGTTGAGACCATTCTGAAAGACAGTACGTATGTTATAAAGTTGTTAGGAGCAGAATTAGACACAAAGTTTGAATAAAATTGCTTCAAAATTGCTGTTGTTTATGTTGTGCAGGGATGGGTGAGGGTAGGCCTGTCGTGATGACAGAGAATGTAGTAAGATATAGATTCCTTATAAATTATCACATATAAACAATAGTATAATTCATTTTCTGTTGTCTTTATCCTCAAAAGGGTCGATTGGTAAACAACAGTATTGTTGATTATTTTTCCACCGCTGGCATATTACAATGATTAAAAGAATAATTCGTTAAACACTTGAGGGTCATGAAAATGAGCGTTAGTGATTCAATGACCGATTTAACGTAAATATTAAATAGCATCTTATCTGTATGGGCAATACTGGCCCTGCAGTCATTCAGACTAGATGGATGCCAAAATATGCAGTATCACACGATATTATACTCCACATCTTGTGTGAGTCCCGCCTCCAGCAGAGAGCAAGTTTGCTTACAAAAGGACAGAAAGAGTAAACAAGCCAGTGCCAATGAATGCTGATGACACATATTTTATCACACTCTGAAGAACATAACCATTGGTTATTTTATACACTATATCAAATGATAAGTCGACATAAAATGACCAATTATTGTTTTTACAAGTCGATATAGTAGTATTTATCATGAGAGCTTGCCTATGCTCCCCTTTGCTCATAAAATGCATGGAGATGCAAATTTTATTTTCCATCAGGGCTTACAAATGCCCACTTTTTCAAAGGAACAAAAGGTAAATGGCTGTGCTCAATTGGCTAGTAAATGCTATGATCTGAACCTCACAGAGAATCTTTGACGCATTTTAGGATGAGGATGACTGACACTAAAACCAACAATCGTGACTAGATAACCTAAAGGCATCTAATGATGTAATCTGGTCTTTAATTACACCCCAACACAGATTAATTTCTTCCATGACACAACGCACTGATGCAATAATTAATGCAAAAGGACTTCTAAATATACTAACTGACCGTATTCGTTAGATGCCTTATGTGTGCTGAAAACAGCCTTTTTTGTATTGTCTTATTATCTGAATTCCTGAATTTTCACTTTTTCAAAAGCCATTTTCATGGCTATATATAAAACAACATTTGCTTTTCTGAAATGACAGACCGCAAAAAACCCACAATCTTTTAATCATTTAAGATTCACCTTATGACTGCAGAAGATTCAGAACATGAATTCCAAACTAGCACCACCAACATTTTTGTGCACAATTACAAAGAACATTTAATGTTGCTGCTTCAGGTTAGTCATTAGAATTGCATGGCAGGTATATTTAGTTTGTTTTAGAAATAAGCAAATAGTGTATCAAATGAAGGGGAAACAAACAATCTATATAGGATGTAATATGCCTCCAGACCCAAATGTTACCAGAATTTCAAAGAAAAATGTTTGTTTTCATTTAATGGGGTGTGGATGTTTTATTGCTCGGAAACATCAATATCTGAATTTTAGGGCTTTGTACCCAAGAGATGCTTCTTGTGAGAAATAAACACTGCCATCTAGTGTTGCTTGTGGTGAATGTGAGCAGGTTGGCAACTAGGAAGCGTTTTAACTGAGATTAAATATTCCAAAATCTTTACACGTTCTGTGCACTATCACCCCGACCACCATGTGTTAAGCTTTTCTCTAACTTGTCTTATCTGTGAGCCGCCTTGTGGTGTAGCGGTTCACTCGCTTGACTTCGGTGTGGTCAGCCACGGGCTTGATCCCCGCTGGTGGTGGTATGATTGTGAGTGCCCTATGGCTGATTGGCGACCAGTCTTAGGGTGTAGCCTGCCCTTTGCCCGAAGTCACCTGGGATAGGCTACAGAAACCCCCACAACACTTTTGAGGATGAATGAATGAATGAATGTCTTATCTGTACGTTTCATAACCTGAAAGTTTCATACTTAGAGGCATTTGTAAGAGGAGATACGACTGTGCTATATTTTAATTTTTTTTTTCCTTCATATTCATGTAAATGTCCTGCAAACCCCATTTGTTTGTCAGGCAGAGAAAGACTTAAGAACAAATCAGGAGTAAAAAGGTTTCCTTTTATATAATGCATTCTGTTGAAGTGGTGACGTCCGATGTAACAGACTGACAGAAGGCAGGAGGTGAGATTGCATTTTTGTGGCTTGTAAAGATAATGATATGGCTTGTGTACGAGCTACGGGAGAGGGCACTGAGACGGTAGGAGTTTGAGCCAAGATAACATGCCTGGGTTTTATGAGTGCCTGTGGACATGGTAAAGTAGAGGAAAAAAGACAGATTGCCGCATCTCTTGGCCATAAAAAGACAACACAGTTGTCAGTAGCCCATTTGGTTTCAGAATACCTTTTATCAGTGTTGCGCACGCTATTGTACAATGTGGAGAATTAAGGATTTTCTATATTAAATGAAACTTAACTCTGCTAAACCTACCCTTGTCGCAGAGCAACAATAAAATGACAAAATCACAGAAATGTCCTTTAGTTGAGTAAACTCTTCTAAAAATTATTTAATATAAATTAAATGTTTCAAAATGTCTTAATTCTAGGCTACTTTTATGAATCAAAGTAGTGATAGTATACCGATTTCTCTGTGGGTTTAACTAGCTCTCAAAAATTGTGTAAATGAGAGTGTGACATAACAGTCTGCCTTGGAAAATTATGTATTATAAATTGGCTTTTAGTAGAGGTATGACTGTATTTTAGTTTTTTTATACGAAGTAATTTGACATTGACAATTTTTTATTTTAACGGTAAATGCGAACTTACGCAGAAATTTGAGTTAAGTCACCACCAGCATTGGAACAGAACTCATTCATAAGTCGTGGAATCTGTATATAAAATCTGCGAAGTCTGATGAGATGTAAGCTGTTTCATCCGAATGGAAAGCACCTAACAATCCTTGCTTCAGGATGTGAGGCAACTCTGCGCCTCTGAAATAGTTTCAGACCGTCTGTGTTAGTTTAACGATGATGAAAGAAGAAGAAGTAAGCGTGGCGTGTCAGTTCTTTCTGGAGTAATGACTGGAATGAGAAAACGATGACTACCCAATAAAATGTCAGGGCCAGCCAGATAGAGGTGACTTGGAGAGGCTGATTTTTTTGTCTTTCTCCCTATTTACATTTCCATGGCAGAAAACACATTCAAATAGTATCACTTTAGGGCAAAACAGATCTGAATTTTTATCAGTTGAACCATGTGTTGATATTTTAGTTCATGAATACTATTTTGCTTTCTGCTGCTGTGAAGGTGGGGTACCATTTATTGGGAGACTTTTTTAAGATATAATTTTTAGGAACATAATTCAAGCTATACGAAATATAGGGACGTATGACCCTCATGCATATAAGAAATAAAGAGAATAAATGAAAGTAATATAGGACATAAAATGGTCTCATCAGTCTGAAATGGGGAAAAAAGTTTCACGTGTCTAAGCTAACCCAATGAGCTTCATCTT
Organism: Stigmatopora argus; assembly: GCF_051989625.1. NCBI lineage: Eukaryota > Metazoa > Chordata > Actinopteri > Syngnathiformes > Syngnathidae > Stigmatopora > Stigmatopora argus. The sequence goes on from NC_135404.1 coordinate 4,369,269, forward strand.
TCATTCTCATGATAAATATTGTGTTTATAAATAAAAGATAATTACGTTTGTCCTACAGTGTGGCAAAATATACACTGTATTTTTCCACAGACAGGGTAAATTAAAATTACATTAGACATGATTTGTACAGTTCATTTCTCCTTTACAGTGGTACCTCTTCTTACGAATGCCTCTAAATACGATTTTTTTAGGTTACAAAATGCTTTGATATGCAAATGATGGTCCAATATACGAAAAAAGATTCCAAGTTACGAAATCCCCCAAAATACATTTCCTGTGCTTGTTATTTTATTTTTAAATTGACCTGGTTGCCTTCCTTTTATAGCTTTTAAAATTATTGTTGCAAATGAAATGAATACGCAAGTTGCAAAAAAAAAAATCTGTCACCAATTAATTTCATAAGAAAAGGTTTATTTCATTTTGCTTTTATTTATTCAGGGAGGTCGATTGAGAGTTGGCTCATGTTGCCAATGACACCCTCATTTTACATTAAACAAACAACTTTATTTAATAAGTATAAGGCTGAAAGTTTCTCTTACCATGCTAGCGATAAGAACCTCTCCAGAAAAAAACAAAACGCTTCTTAAGCATGGTTTCTGTAGTTAGTTTAGACATGAATTTCACATTTGAACCCAAACAGTTGTGTCTTTCTTTCATTCATATAACAACAGTGAGCATCAAATCGTCTGAATATTTTTATAAATCAATTCAGTCAATTCATTATTGTCATTATCATTGGTATAGTAGTTTTAAAAGAATGCCATTGACTGGCACAAAAAATCGAGGAGAGGGGGTAGTGAAAATGAAATCTACAAACATACGTATTTCGGTTGACAGCTGTGCACTAGCTTATTTAATGAGGGTGCCGGCTCACATGGTCTGTTGTGAGAGCAGTCCAGCCTTATGACAATGTTCGCATCATGCATTTGAGTCACCTGTATTTAAAGGGGATGATAGGTCAACAGTCATTGGCTGCAAATATTTCATCCCTAAAGTAATACAAATGCAACTCTCTCCGCACGTCCACCAATTCACCACCATTTGGTCTAAAAGAATTATCATGTGAGTCAATATCTGTGACAGTTGGAAAAAATGAAGCACGTAATGTCAAAACCTTAAAAATAAATCTCTGTTTTAAAGTATTATGTTCCTTTCAGAATTACCTGCTCACGAAAGCTACAACTTTGGCATTATCACAGGTGATGCTGGGATTGCTGGGAACATGGGGAGAGTGTTAATCTGCCCCCTCGGTGTGCTTTAGAATGATAAAATAGCAACTAATACAAGGATAAAGAACAAAATAGATGTTTCGGGCAGCTTTGTGAGAAAGAAGGGGATAGAAAATTAGAATCCTCGGTATCTTTAGCTGCAGTTACCACTACAGTGAAAGAGATAAACAGCTGTGAAGTAACTTCACAGCTGTTTATCTCTATTGCTGGAGAGGTTCACTATGTTTTGTTATCTGTTTGTCTGTATGTCAACTCTTTGGGAAAATCAGCTCCGTCGTAGCCATTGAAGGGTCCAAATAAATTGACGTTAGCACCTGAAGAATTGAAATCTCAATATTCTACTGGGTTTTGGGCCTTTTTTCATGCCAAACTGATTCAGTACCAAAATGATCCGGCCATTCTCTGTATAAAGTAATAGTTTATGATTCATGAAAATGTTTTTAGCAATTGGATGGCTAAAATGAAATTAACACAGTTAATGGTTAAACACACTTTCATCGGAATTTATTCAAAGTGTCATTCCTTTGTCCTCCAAGACCATGTTTCTGGACAATTTCAAACAAACAATAGCTTGTGTTGAAAAGGGTAATGTGATTAAGAAATGATCATCTACATCAATGAAAGGAGCAAACCTGCTCAAATGAATTACTAATAGGAAACACAAATGAATAGTGGCGAGGCAGAGGGCTCAGAGTGGAGACTTGGATTTCAATTCTAATGCAGTAAGCACATTGTGTTGATAAAATGTGCTCTATAAATCAGGTCATTGTCCCATATGTAAAAAGCCATTTAATTTTCCAAATGAGTGCCCTATAGAAAACGTCCGAGAATGTCAGTTGGGGAAAAAAAAATGTTAGATGGTCATGTCTCATTAAATCCGGGATCTCAATTATTCTCTATTGACTACTGTCCATGTGACCAGAGTTGCACAACTGAAAAATCACTTAGCACATTGGATTAAGAAAAATTGTCAATATGGGTGATGAAAACATGTTTCGACTGATTTTAATGTCAAATTATGGCATAACAGGCAACCCAGTTAAAAAAGTGTCAGTTATATAAATTGCATTTGTTGTGCAGACACCCAAACATGGTAAGCTTTTCTCAACCACATCCCTTGAAATAAAGAAACTGTTAGAACAAAAAGTGAAAAATAAAGCATATGGTCCTGAAAGACTAAGGCATCATAAATTAATCGACGGTGCATTACATCAAGTAGGAAGAAACAAACATTCGGTAACCACTGTTTTGTTTTAATCTGACTTTTAAAATCCCCCGTTTGTCACAAATGTGTTATGATGTAAGGGATAACAGAGGGTTACCTGGTTTATCACTTTGTTATACTAAAACAGGAATAATATACCTATTTTAGTATAATATAGTACAACATGACAATCAGTTATTTTGATGTGTTAGGTATCAGGTATATGGTACCTTGTGGACTTCCTGTGTGTGGCTCCAGTTTTTTGCCTAGGTCTACAATGTCTTGTGTGTCTTGTGTCTATCTTGCTACTGCAGCCAAGAAATTTCCCGAATACGGGATGAAATAAAGTTCTAATCTAATCTAATTTTATTAGCAATGTTGCTACCCTAAATGGCATCCACAATATAATTCAAAGAACAGTAGCCTGCTTCCAATTACTTCATGATCGTACCTTACTCTCCAATCAAAATCCACCCAGACCTACCAGTGCTGTAACAGATGGATTGATAGTTATTTGTTTTGTTTTCGTGGGACGCGGTTGTAATGTAAAATAAATAAATGTAACGGTCAATCCAACTGCTTGTGTACGTGAGTAAAGCAACCTAGTAAGTTAGCCTGCTGGTCTATACACTACCCTCACTACCTTAACTACATCTTAGAATGGATTTAAGGCTCGGGTAGCCAACAGCGTGCACCAGGATAGTGTTTTTTGTAACAAGGTGTACTTTAGACACATCTCTCGTACATGTGAAATTAAGATTCATTCTTTAAAAGGAATGAATGAATGTTATATCACATATAACATAACTTTCACATAAAAAAATAACGAAAGAAAGTCAGAGAATACGATGAACAACTATTTGCTTCCTGGTCATTGGGAATTGCTTTGATTTTGAAGCCATCTAGATATAAACGTAAAAACTTAAGGATATAAAAGATATATAAAAAGACCCTAACAAACAATAAAAGGACTCAATGGCCCACTCATAGGATTCTGTGGATGTTCTGTTCACCGTCCCTCGAGAACTGCAAAGTATGGATACGGATATGAACATTTCTCACGGACCAAATGACAATAGAAACATAGCCTGGATAGGATGTATTCTCATTTCCTACAATCCTGTTCGCCTCACAAACAAGTCAATCACTGTGACGACCTTGCAGAGGACAGTTTGGCCATAAGACACAAGTCTCTTTGCAGCCATCTTCCCATGTGCCTCCATCCATCCCCCATTTAATCCCTCCCCTTCACACACTGTCTGATTTTAATGACCAGGGTGAAGACAATATCCACTCAGAAAGGAAAATGGCATTTGAAGGGGAGAACTTTCATGGGCATTCACTACATTCACATACTGATTCTTCAGCCGTGTTCAAGTGGAGCACGTACTAGAGCTATAAGAGCCAAAATTGTAATTGGAGAGTAGATCGCTCACAAGACAAGAAGAGAGAAGCGCTCATGCAAAGAATCAAAGATAAAATATCGTACAAATTAGAGAACAGACCTTCACCAAGGTTGCAATTTGGGCAGTATTTGTTTATGCTTGTTCTACAACAATTTGGCATGCTGCCCTATTGTGGCCATAATTTAAACGATACAAATCTAACATATTTGAAGCATTCATTCAATTCTCTTACTGCTTATTCTCACAAGAGGCGTGGGGGTGCTGAAGCCTATCCCAGCCAACTATTGGCACCAGGCAGTGCACTCCCTGCAGGGCACTAGAAGACGGACAACTATTCACACTCACACTCATACCTAGGGGCAATTTAGAGTGTTCAAGCAGCCCACCCTGCATGTATTTGGGATGTGGGCGGAAACCGGAGTACCCGGAGAAACCCCACGCAAGTCCAGGGAGAAACAATCGTCCACCGGGCCCCTCTTTGGAGCATGTCTTGATTATATTGAATGTTGACAGGTGGATTTATTGATATTAATCAGAAATGCTGACATCTGTTTTGCCATTGCTTTGAGCAATGCCAACTTGCATTTTAAGTGTTTTGGACACATTCTCTATATTTTGACAGGCTGAAGGCCTTTCAAGACGCTACTCAGATTTTTATTGTTTTTCTTGTCCTTGTGGACATGAACTTGAACTCCTACTCTCCCGTCATTGCTGAACGATCGTCTTGAAACTTGGTAGTTATAAAGCATGGGATAACATCTGTTAATTGTTGGAGCCTGATTTTTGTAGTAAGTACCTCAGGACGGATTAATTAATTGCGGATTTATACTTAGAGTTACCCAGGAAAAAGCAGCCTTCTGTAGGTTAGGAATTAGATACTAGAGGGAATGCCTGACTTATAGGTCTGTGTTACTTATAGATTAGAGTTAGCCAGCAGAAGGCAGCCTTTAGTCTTTAGTAGCACAAAAGTTTTTTTTTAATTTCTTGTACGTTTTTGGTAATGCAAAAACTTTTTCACAGCAAGAAGCAGAAACTTCCAATGTCATGGAACTACAATTTGTATTTAGTTCCACAGAACCTACATTTAGATAATGGTGGTATATCTCTCAAGTCCTAAGCCTACGGTCAGATTGTAGGTCTTAATGCACAAATGCATTTTTATGGTTTTTTTTGTGTCATATCCAACCAGTTCAGACCTCCATTTCATTTTCTGTGGATTATGGCTTTTAAGTGACATGCATCCATAGAATATAAATAAGATGATTCACAGAATGTGCTGAGCAAAACTGAGAAGATAGACAACAATAAAAGACATCACAGGTAGCCTAAACATACTGTGCTTATTGCCCAGCATGTTATTCAGCTAATTGGAAAATGGCTTTCGCTAATTGGAATCTCTCGGCTCCCTTCTGATACTTTATTGGAATGTATAGGTGTAAATATTTTTCTTTTTAATTGCTTGTGCCGTGCGATTATCTGTATATAATGGAAAACAACTAGCTATGCAGATTTCTAAAAAAAAATCACAAAAAGGGAATAATTCTACTTGGTAACTTCTTAAATACATCCCAGATTAATGAATTTTAACCTGTTTATTGATAAACCGACTGAGTGTAAACAGACATTGTAAGCAATAAATGATTACTTGAGTATTCTTTTCACAATTTTTTCTTATACTTGAGTATATTATTTTGATAACTACTTTTACTTCTACTTGAGTAATACTTTTTGAAGTAATGCTTCTCTTACTACTCCCCCCGATGAGTCATCACCTTATCGTGGTGGTGGGGTCTGTGTGTCCCAGTGATCCTTGGAGCTATGTTGTCTGGGGCCTTGTGCCTCAGCTCTTACACCCTGAATATTTTCTATATAGAAGCATTTGTAAATATATTATAAATATAATTCAAATGCAATATGGTGAGTAAGGTGAAACAAAATTATCCATCTACACCATACCATAGAAACAAAACAATTGATTAAGAAATTGAAATAATTGGGACAAGACATTTTTTCTTGGCTGTAAAAAAAATTGAATAAAATATCGTAATCATATGATTGTGAAAACATTATCTGTCTACCTGAGTTCAAGAAATGTTTGCCTTTGTCATGACTGTCTTTGTAGAGCAGTAATTTACATTTTATGTGCCGCACTTTTCCAGCTTTAGTCAAAAAGGATGGATGGAGTTTAAATAAAGCACAAGTAATGCATCAGATTTCATTTCCAGATATAAAAAAACAGGTATTCATAGTTTGATAATCATTCTGGTAATGTATTTTTGGAAACACTCCCTAAATACTGGTAATAACATGTAGAAACCACATTATAAACAATAGTAATGGTGTGCCAATTGATGTTTGCACTTTCTCTTCAAAATAATTTTATGGGTTTTTCTAAATCCTATCCTCACATCATCAACGTTTTGGAGCAAAGAATAGAAGTTTCTAAAACTTTACTTGATCCAATGAAGTCACAAACCCTATAGGAAAAGTATGTAGACATAATTTGAAACAACATAACCAGCAAGCTGTCGGAGCTGTCAAAGTTAGTATATTGCCTTGGTGAGCGTGAACATGGGAGCAAACCTTGCACTTTAATATAAAGCCTGAATTCTTGCTCCGAGAAACGCAGTAGCCTTTGTAATGAAGGTATGAGATGATTTGGATTCCATTTTGCCATTAAATGTGTTGGTTCTGCACTGTTGAATCTGAAGTCCCTGCAAAGTGACTCTGAGGCTAAACTAAAACTTTTTAAAGATTCAGGTAATATTGGCCTTCTCTATATTAAACAGGACTTCTTTAGGTGTATTTGCAAAATTGAATTCATACTAAAATGGTTTTGTCCTTCATATTGGCGAGAACCTCACTTATTTTAAAGGACACTGCACCGAATTACTGTTTGTTTTCCCCAAAAGTAATGACTTGCATGTAATGATTAAAATGAATGCGCAAGTATAAAACTACAGCTATAGATTCTTGAATTTGCCCCCTTATTCAGATATTTACAGAATGAAATAATGAGACCTTAAAGTGTTTACTCACCCAGACCAGACTTGTGATTACATTACCCCAGTCCTCCAAGAGCTCGTCTTGCTGCCTTCTCCTCAGTGAATTCACTTCAAAATGATGGTCGTGACCTACAAAGCCCCCCATAACCGGGAACCTCCCTATCTTTAATGAGCTCCACCAGCCTTACTTTCAAAAACGTTCCCAAGACTAATTTATTCAACACCACTTTTAACCACTGGCAATTTCTTCACCTATTTAACTGTCCTAAAAATGTTACATATGTATACATGTATGTATATATATATATATATATATATATATATATATATATATATATATATATATATATATATATATATATATATATATATATATATATATATACATAATATATATATATATATTTATATATATATATATATATATATATATATACATAATATATATATATATATATATTTATATATATATATATATACATACATGTATACATATACATATACCCTGTAATCAACATATCTTTCTTACATTGGCTAGAATTTGAGTGGAGGCACGTTTACCTATTTCGTCATACGCAGTTTCTGGGTATGATGACAATTAGGCTTTTTGTCGAGTCAATGATGATGACAAAGCCTATGTCCGATCATTATTATTATTATTATTATTTTAGATAACTAATGGTCCAAAAACAAGTTGGGAAACAAATAGTTGAGAGAGTTTAACTTTGCATTAGTTGTTTTCAATGCACAAACCCTCAAGGATAAGAAAAGCTGTTCCTTTAAAATATACTCAATCAGAGGAACTGCCACCCTCTTGTTTTTGCCCCAGGTGGCATCTTAGAATTGAAACCCATGATTCATCACCCCCTTCCCCTCATCTACTTGTGGATAAAGCAGGGTAAACATTTAATGAAATGACTTATCCAACAAGTTCCTTAACACTTTCAGAAGTTGTGTGGGTCCCTTTTTACAGCACTAACAGGCAATGGGAACTGAAATGAAGCGTGGGCGGATTGAAGAGGCTGTAATAGGAAGATGGGTTCAGTTTGTGAAGGTGGATGGGCGATTTGGGTGGGGGTTGACTGTTTAAACACTCACAGACACCCATGCGTGTCGAGAATGCCAATCCTTGGGGAAATCAGGGTATGGGAAGCCGTCAGGCTCCCCGGGAAAGATCCCCACTTCTAAGCGCATAGATCTGACATTTTTCAAATGTGAAGCGGCTAAACCACCTGCCACACTGAGAGGTTTGATATGAGTTTGTGATGAGATAGACACAGGGTCTCGTTTGTCGAATTTTTAGATTTCATTACACCCTTTCTCTCCTGCCTGCTCTTCTCTTCAGATTTATCATCATTGAGCAATAAATTTAAGAAGTGTCTGGGTATCTCTATAATGAGAACAACCCCCGAGATATTATTGATCTACGTCCTCAATTACCTCGCAGCTCTCAATTATTTTACACAGTTCTTGCTCCTTTTACTTGCAGAAGTGGTTCAAGATAACTTGACTCTCCAATTGTGCTGCTTTCTGGCAAAGATTAAGTGTTGGGGTGCCAAATACTGTAGCTTTTCTGATTAACTCTGTGCTTTTATAAAATCCCTAGAGACAAGCATTTTCATTGTGGTTCCACAATGCAATAGTGACAAGGTCTCTTAATAATATAGTGGTACACTTTCAGGACCATGCTGTTTCTTTATATCAAATATACTGCATTGGCAGTGAAACACATTTGCATTTGTATGGAATTTCATGACGGAAAGCCAACATCAGATAATTATAGTGGAATTTATAATAAATAGGAAATTTGTGCTGCCTGAATGCACACCGAAAGAGCAAAAGGAAAGAGTGACAATATAAGAGGGAGATTATTACGTTATTATTGTGATTATTGAATTATAATCAGTATCATTCTTTAATATTTGTTGTTGCTAATTTTTTTTATCTTCCCCGTAATTAAAGTATAGTTTACCACCTTGAGGTGTTAATACACAATCAAAGTGTTGAAGTATTTATTAGTCACCAGTTTTAAATGGATCAGATGTCTTTAAATGTGGGAAGCACATTGGTTTGGAGAACTGGTTCAAAATAAGTTATTGGAGTTTGCTCATTGTTTATCTTTTGTCTGTTTACTTTGGGTATAGTCGTTTCTTTCCATTGTTCCCGCATAAAATGTGTCACATGTTTGAAAAAAGGATTTAAACTACTTTAACAGCAAGAACACGAGCACAGAAGAAAGAGCTAAAAAGTCGTATAACTTCACAAAGCCCATTTTATGAATAGTGTGTATTACGTTATTCCAATTTCCTGCTCCATCTTAGCGCCGCTGATCTTATCACCCAGGACTAAATTGGTTTAAACTTTTCCGTAGATTTAGCTCATTTAAGAGCACATGAACAATTTACTGCTTTCTTCTCCCACCAGAGCAGCTCTCAGGTACGTTGGTACAGGTTTGAAATGCACTGTTGCATGGGATGGGCGGATATATTGTAAATAATTGCTTCATCCTCTAGACATGTATAATAAAAATAATAATAACAAAAACCACGGCTTTCATTTTATAGTTGCTTTCCAAAAATTTTACACCCGTATCTTCAGTAACTCATTATGTCTGCTCTCCTTTTCCACTTAATTTTCATTCATTCATTTTCGGAACCACTTATCCTCACAAGGGTCACGCGGGGTGCTGGAGCCTATCCCAGCTGTCATTGGGCCGGAGGCAGGGGACACCCTGAATCGGTGGCCAGCCAATTGCAGGGCACGAGGAGACGGACAACAATTCACACTCACACTCATACCTAGGGGCAATTTAAGAGTGTCCAATCAGCCCACCATGCATGCTTTTGAAAAGTGGGAGGAAACCGGAGTACCCGGAGAAAATCCACGCAGGCATATAAGGGACAACATGCAAACTCCACACAGAAGCACTGACTTGGGATTCGAACCCAGGACCCCAGAACTGTGAGACCGACGTGTAAACCACTCAACCAACGGACCAGCCTTCCACTTAAATTACTCCTCAAATTCAATCATTTAAAACTTTGAAATATAAAATTCTCCCAAGATCACTTTAATTAGCCTTTTACACCTGTTGGCAAATCTGCCACAATTATAGGAGATCACATGCTGCACACACTTGACTTGACACCAACAGCGCATCCAATCTGTTAGTGTGAACAGACTGAGATATTTTTACTTTTTTTTTTTGCATGTTTTAATTTGCAGTTTGTTTATTGCATGACTGTTTTTTTTCAAGAAGAAGAAAAAACATTAAAATAACGTACGTACAGTGGTACCTCGACATACGATCTTAATCCGTTCCGGGACTGAGATCGTATGACGAGATTCTCGTAACTCGAGCGGACGTTTCCCATTGAAATGAATGGGAAACAAATTAATTGGTTCCAACCCACTGAAAACGACAACGCACTCGTAAACGGAACAAACGATTTTAAATTAACTTGGATTAATATATACAGACACTCAAACATACGTTAAATGTAACTTTACACAAAACTGAATTCTAATTTTGTTGTAATCTTTTGTTACCTTCGTTTTCCGGGTTGGCGGTTTGCCACGCCTCCACCCTCACGTTCGCTATCGATGGGCTGTTTGCTGTTGTACTACGTATTCCCTTCAAAATATTCCGGAAATGATTCACACAAATGTCCTCACAATAGGATAACCCACGACCACTTGCCAACGAGAAATAGTCTTGTAGTACATTTTAGCGATCCCTCCGCTGCTCATAAAGACCGGCTCGCAACTCCCTCGTTGAAATGGCTCTGAACGCAGCCGCTTTGAACGGCGCCTATGAGAGAGAGTTGCGACCAGAAATATTACAAAGAGGGAATTGCGAGCCAGTGCCGCTGATGTTCTTAGGAGCAGCGAACGAGAAGTAATATAATACTCTTCGTATTAGATATAAAAAATAACAGGAAATGCAACAGCTCAGCTTACCCACGTATTGATTGTGGGTAATGAAGTTTCATTCTGAGAAAGACTACCATTGCCTATCGGCATTGTGTGCACGAGTATACTTCATTACCCAGAAAGCCCTCTTTTTGCCCGCGCATGCGCGTTGTGCGTTTCCTGGTCGGAACTCGTCTGAATTAATCGTTCAGTGCTCGTAGATATTGTTATACACGAAAGATATGCAAAAAAGCTTGGTCGCATCACGAAATTTTGATCGCATGACGGGCGA